>NW_027616486.1:0-288624 GCF_964187855.1 Myxine glutinosa
GCACTTGTGTTGATGCAGGAAACCACTTTTGCACTTGTATTATTTTGAAAAAAAACACTTTTTGCACTTGTGATAGTGTTGAAAAACCACTTTTCGCACTTGTGTTGGTGCAGGAAAACCACTTTTGCACTTGTATTAGTGTGGGAAAACCACTTTTCGCACTTGTGTTAGTGTTGAAAAACCACTTTTTGCACTTGTGTTAGTGGTTGAAAAACCACTTTTCGCACTTGTGTTAGTGTTGAAAAACCACTTTTCGCACTTGTGTTGGTGCAGGAAACCACTTTTGCACTTGTATTAGTGTGAGAAAAACCACTTTTCGCACTTGTGTTAGTGTTGAAAAAACCACTTTTCGCACTTGTGTTAGTGTTGAAAAACCCCTTTTCGCACTTGTGTTAGTGTTGAAAAACCACTTTTCGCACTTTGTGTTGGTGCAGGAAACCACTTTTGCACTTGTATTAGTGTGGAAAAAACACTTTTCTGCACTTGTGATAGTGTTGAAAAACCACTTTTCGCACTTGTGTTAGTGTTGAAAAACCACTTTTCGCACGTGTGTTGGTGCAGGAAACCACTTTTGCACTTGTTTTAGTGTGGAAAAACAACTTTTCGCACTTGTGTTAGTGTTGAAAAACCACTTTTCGCACTTGTGTTCGTGTTGAAAAACCACTTTTCGCACTTGTGTTGGTGCAGGAAACCACTTTTGCACTTGTATTACGTGTGGAAAAAAACACTTTTTGCACTTGTGATAGTGTTGAAAAACCACTTTTCGCACTTGTGTTAGTGTTGAAAAACCACTTTTCTCACTTGTGTTGGTGCAGGAAACCACTTTTGCACTTGTATTAGTGTGGGAAAACCACTTTCCGCACTTGTGTTAGTGTTGAAAAAACTACTTTTTGCACTTGTGTTAGTGTTGAAAAACCACTTTTCGCACTTGTGTTGGTGCAGGAAACCACTTTTGCACTTGTATTAGTGTGGAAAAAACACTTTATGCACTTGTGATAGTGTTGAAAAACCACTTTTCGCACTTGTGTTAGTGTTGAAAAACCACTTTTCGCACTTGTGTTGGTGCAGGAAACCACTTTTGCACTTGTATTAGTGTGGGAAAACCACTTTCCGCACTTGTGTTAGTGTTGAAAAACCACTTTTCGCACTTGTGTTAGTGTTAGAAAAACCACTTTTCGCTCTTGTGTTGTGCAGGAAACCACTTTTGCACTTGTATTAGTGTGGAAAAACCACTTTTCGCACTTGTGTTAGTGTTGAAAAACCACTTTTCGCACTTGTGTTAGTGATGAAAACCACTTTTCGCACTTGTGTTGGTGCAGGAAACCACTTTGCACTTGTATTAGTGTGGAAAAACCACTTTTCGCACTTGTGTTAGTGTTGAAAAACCACTTTTCGCACTTGTGTTAGTGTTGAAAAACCACTTTTCGCACTTGTGTTAGTGTTGAAAAACCACTTTTCCGCACTTCTGTTGGTGCAGGAAACCACTTTTGCACTTGTATTAGTGTGAAAAAACACTTTTTGCACTTGTGATAGTGTTGAAATACCACTTTTTGCACTTAGTGTTAGTGTTGAAAAACCACTTTTCGCAGTTGTGTTGGTGCAGGAAACCACTTTTGCACTTGTATTAGTGTGGAAAAACCCACTTTTTGCACTTGTGTTAGTGTTGAAAAACCACTTTTCGCACTTGTATTGGTGCAGGAAACCACTTTTGCACTTGTATTAGTGTGGAAAAAACACTTTTTGCACTTGTGATAGTGTTGAAATACCACTTTTTGCACTTGTGTTAGTGTTGAAAAACCACTTTTCGCAGTTGTGTTGGTGCAGGAAACCACTTTTGCACTTGTATTAGTGTGGAAAAACCACTTTTTGCACTTGTGTTAGTGTTGAAAAACCACTTTTCGCACTTGTATTGGTGCAGGAAACCACTTTTGCACTTGTATTAGTGTGGAAAAAACACTTTTTGCACTTGTGATAGTGTTGAAAAACCACTTTTCGCACTTGTGTTAGTGTTGAAAAACCACTTTTCGCACTTGTGTTGGTGCAGGAAACCACTTTTGCACTTGTATTAGTGTGGCAAAAACACTTTTTGCACTTGTGTTAGTGTTGAAAAACCACTTTTCGCACTTGTGTTCGTGTTGAAAAACCACTTTTCGCACTTGTGTTAGTGTTGAAAAACCAGCTTTTCGCACTTGTGTTGATGCAGGAAACCACTTTTGCACTTGTATTAGTGTGGAAAAAACACTTTTTGCACTTGTGATAGTGTTGAAAAACCACTTTTCGCACTTGTGTTGGTGCAGGAAACCACTTTTCGCACTTGTATTAGTGTGGAAAAAACACTTTATGCACTTGTGATAGTGTTGAAAAACCACTTTTCGCACTTGTGTTGGTGCAGGAAACCACTTTTGCACTTGTATTAGTGTGGAAAAAACACTTTTTGCACTTGTGATAGTGTTGAAAAACCACTTTTCGCACTTGTGTTAGTGTGAAAAACCAATTTTCGCACTTGTGTTGGTGCAGGAAACCACTTTTGCACTTGCATTAGTGTGGAAAAAACCACTTTTCGCACTTGTGTTAGTGTTGAAAAACCACTTTTCGCACTTGTGTTAGTGTTGAAAAACCACTTTTCGCACTTGTGTTAGTGTTGAAAAAACCACTTTTCGCACTTGTGTTGGTGCAGGAAACCACTTTTGCACTTGTATTAGTGTGGAAAAAACACTTTTTGCACTTGTGATAGTGTTGAAAAACCACTTTTCGCACTTGTGTTAGTGTTGAAAAACCACTTTTCGCACTTGTGTTGGTGCAGGAAACCACTTTTGCACTTGTATTAGTGTGGAAAAAACACTTTTTGCACTTGTGATAGTGTTGAAATACCACTTTTCGCACTTGTGTTAGTGTTGAAAAACCACTTTTCGCAGTTGTGTTGGTGCAGGAAACCACTTTTTGCACTTGTATTAGTGTGGAAAAACCACTTTTCGCACTTGTGTTAGTGTTGAAAAACCACTTCTCGCACTTGTGTTGGTGCAGGAAACCACTTTTGCACTTGTATTAGTGTGGAAAAAACACTTTTTTGCACTTGTGTTAGCTGTTGAAAAACCACTTTTCACACTTGTGTTCATGTTGAAAAACCACTTTTCGCACTTGTGTTAGTGTTGAAAAACCACTTTTCGCACTTGTGTTAGTGTTGAAAAACCACTTTTCGCACTTGTGTTGATGCAGGAAACCACTTTTGCACTTGTATTATTTTGAAAAAAACACTTTTTGCACTTGTGATAGTGTTGAAAAACCACTTTTCGCACTTGTGTTGGTGCAGGAAAACCACTTTTGCACTTGTATTAGTGTGGAAAAACCACTTTTTGCACTTGTGTTAGTGTTGAAAAACCACTTTTTGCACTTGTGTTAGTGTTGAAAAACCACTTTTCGCACTTGTGTTAGTGTTTGAAAAACCACTTTTCGCACTTGTGTTGGTGCAGGAAACCACTTTTGCACTTGTATTAGTGTGGAAAAACCACTTTTCGCACTTGTGTTAGTGTTGAAAAACACTTTCACACACTTGTGTTAGTGTTGAAAAACCCCTTTTCGCACTTGTGTTAGTGTTGAAAAACCACTTTTCGCACTTGTGTTGGTGCAGGAAACCACTTTTGCACTTGTATTAGTGTGGAAAAAACACTTTTTGCACTTGTGATAGTGTTGAAAAACCACTTTTCGCACTTGTGTTAGTGTTGAAAAACCACTTTTCGCACGTGTGTTGGTGCAGGAAACCACTTTTGCCACTTGTTTTAGTGTGGAAAAACAACTTTTCGCACTTGTGTTAGTGTTGAAAAACCACTTTTCGCACTTGTGTTCGTGTTGAAAAACCACTTTTCGCACTTGTGTTGGTGCAGGAAACCACTTTTGCACTTGCTATTAGTGTGGAAAAAAACACTTTTTGCACTTGTGATAGTGTTGAAAAACCACTTTTCGCACTTGTGTTAGTGTTGAAAAAACCACTTTTCTCTACTTGTGTTGGTGCAGGAAACCACTTTTGCACTTGTATTAGTGTGGGAAAACCACTTTCCGCACTTGTGTTAGTGTTGAAAAACTACTTTTTGCACTTGTGTTAGTGTTGAAAAACCACTTTTCGCACTTGTGTTGGTGCAGGAAACCACTTTTGCACTTGTATTAGTGTGGAAAAACCACTTTTCGCACTTGTGTTAGTGTTGAAAAACCACTTTTCGCACTTGTGTTAGTGTTGAAAAACCACTTTTCGCACTTCTGTTGGTGCAGGAAACCACTTTTGCACTTGTATTAGTGTGGAAAAAACACTTTTTGCACTTGTGATAGTGTTGAAATACCCACTTTTTGCACTTGTGTTAGTGTTGAAAAACCACTTTTCGCAGTTGTGTTGGTGCAGGAAACCACTTTTGCACTTGTATTAGTGTGGAAAAACCACTTTTTGCACTTGTGTTAGTGTTGAAAAACCACTTTTCGCACTTGTATTGGTGCAGGAAACCACTTTTGCACTTGTATTAGTGTGGAAAAAAACACTTTTTGCACTTGTGATAGTGTTGAAAAACCACTTTTCGCACTTGTGTTAGTGTTGAAAAACCACTTTTCGCACTTGTGTTGGTGCAGGAAACCACTTTTTGCACTTGTATTAGTGTGGCAAAAACACTTTTTGCACTTGTGTTAGTGTTGAAAAACCACTTTTCGCACTTGTGTTCGTGTTGAAAAACCACTTTTCGCACTTGTGTTAGTGTTGAAAAACCA
Organism: Myxine glutinosa; assembly: GCF_964187855.1. NCBI lineage: Eukaryota > Metazoa > Chordata > Myxini > Myxiniformes > Myxinidae > Myxine > Myxine glutinosa. The sequence goes on from NW_027616486.1 coordinate 4,747, forward strand.
CTTTTCGCACTTGTGTTGATGCAGGAAACCACTTTTGCACTTGTATTAGTGTGGAAAAAACACTTTTTGCACTTGTGATAGTGTTGAAAAACCACTTTTCGCACTTGTGTTGGTGCAGGAAACCACTTTTCGCACTTGTATTAGTGTGGAAAAACACTTTATGCACTTGTGATAGTGTTGAAAAACCACTTTTCGCACTTGTGTTGGTGCAGGAACCACTTTTGCCACTTGTATTAGTGTGGAAAAAACAACTTTTTGCACTTGTGATAGTGTTGAAAAACCACGTTTCGCACTTGTGTTAGTGTTGAAAAACCAATTTTCGCACTTGTGTTGGTGCAGGAAACCACTTTTGCACTTGCATTAGTGTGGAAAAACACTTTTCGCACTTGTGTTAGTGTTGAAAAACCACTTTTCGCACTTGTGTTAGTGTTGAAAAACCACTTTTCGCACTTGTGTTAGTGTTGAAAAACCACTTTTCGCACTTGTGTTGGTGCAGGAGAACCACTTTTGCACTTGTATTAGTGTGGAAAAAACACTTTTTGCACTTGTGATAGTGTTGAAAAACCACTTTTCGCACTTGTGTTAGTGTTGAAAAACCACTTTTCGCACTTGTGTTGGTGCAGGAAACCACTTTTGCACTTGTATTAGTGTGGAAAAAACACTTTTTGCACTTGTGATAGTGTTGAAATACCACTTTTCGCACTTGTGTTAGTGTTGAAAAACCACTTTTCGCAGTTGTGTTGGTGCAGGAAACCACTTTTTGCACTTGTATTAGTGTGGAAAAACCACTTTTCGCACTTGTGTTAGTGTTGAAAAACCACTTCTCGCACTTGTGTTGGTGCAGGAAACCACTTTTGCACTTGTATTAGTGTGGAAAAAACACTTTTTGCACCTTGTGTTAGTGTTGAAAAACCACTTTTCACACTTGTGTTCATGTTGAAAAACCACTTTTCGCACTTGTGTTAGTGTTGAAAAACCACTTTTCGCACTTGTGTTAGTGTTGAAAAACCACTTTTCGCACTTGTGTTGATGCAGGAAACCACTTTTGCACTTGTATTATTTTGAAAAAAAACACTTTTTGCACTTGTGATAGTGTTGAAAAACCACTTTTCGCACTTGTGTTGGTGCAGGAAAACCACTTTTGCACTTGTATTAGTGTGGAAAAACCACTTTTCGCACTTGTGTTAGTGTTGAAAAACCACTTTTTGCACTTGTGTTAGTGTTGAAAAACCACTTCTTCGCACTTGTGTTAGTGTTGAAAAACCACTTTTCGCACTTGTGTTGGTGCAGGAAACCACTTTTGCACTTGTATTAGTGTGGAAAAACCACTTTTCGCACTTGTGTTAGTGTTGAAAAACCACTTTTCGCACTTGTGTTAGTGTTGAAAAACCCCTTTTCGCACTTGTGTTAGTGTTGAAAAACCACTTTTCGCACTTGTGTTGGTGCAGGAAACCACTTTTGCACTTGTATTAGTGTGGAAAAAACACTTTTTGCACTTGTGATAGTGTTGAAAAACCACTTTTCGCACTTGTGTTAGTGTTGAAAAACCACTTTTCGCGACGTGTGTTGGTGCAGGAAACCACTTTTGCACTTGTTTTAGTGTGGAAAAACAACTTTTCCGCACTTGTGTTAGTGTTGAAAAAACCACTTTTCGCACTTGTGTTCGTGTTGAAAAACCACTTTTCGCACTTGTGTTGGTGCAGGAAACCACTTTTGCACTTGTATTAGTGTGGAAAAAAACACTTTTTGCACTTGTGATAGTGTTGAAAAAACCACTTTTCGCACTTGTGTTAGTGTTGAAAAACCACTTTTCTCACTTGTGTTGGTGCAGGAAACCACTTTTGCACTTGTATTAGTGTGGGGAAAACCACTTTCCGCACTTGTGTTAGTGTTGAAAAACTACTTTTTGCACTTGTGTTAGTGTTGAAAAACCACTTTTCGCACTTGTGTTGGGTGCAGGAAACCACTTTTGCACTTGTATTAGTGTGGAAAAAACACTTTATGCACTTGTGATAGTGTTGAAAAACCACTTTTCGCACTTGTGTTAGTGTTGAAAAACCACTTTTCACACTTGTGTTGGTGCAGGAAACCACTTTTGCACTTGTATTAGTGTGGGAAAACCACTTTCCGCACTTGTGTTAGTGTTGAAAAACCACTTTTCGCACTTGTGTTAGTGTTGAAAAACCCACTTTTCGCTCTTGTGTTGGTGCAGGAAACCACTTTTGCACTTGTATTAGTGTGGAAAAACCACTTTTTCGCACTTGTGTTAGTGTTGAAAAACCACTTTTCGCACTTGTGTTAGTGATGAAAAACCACTTTTCGCACTTGTGTTGGTGCAGGAAACCACTTTTGCACTTGTATTAGTGTGGAAAAACCACTTTTCGCACTTGTGTTAGTGTTGAAAAACCACTTTTCGCACTTGTGTTAGTGTTGAAAAACCACTTTTCGCACTTGTGTTAGTGTTGAAAAACCACTTTTCGCACTTCTGTTGGTGCAGGAAACCACTTTTGCACTTGTATTAGTGTGGAAAAAACACTTTTTGCACTTGTGATAGTGTTGAAATACCACTTTTTGCACTTGTGTTAGTGTTGAAAAACCACTTTTCGCAGTTGTGTTGGTGCAGGAAACCACTTTTGCACTTGTATTAGTGTGGAAAAACCACTTTTTGCACTTGTGTTAGTGTTGAAAAACCACTTTTCGCACTTGTATTGGTGCAGGAAACCACTTTTGCCACTTGTATTAGTGTGGAAAAAACACTTTTTGCACTTGTGATAGTGTTGAAAAACCACTTTTCGCACTTGTGTTAGTGTTGAAAAACCACTTTTCGCACTTGTGTTGGTGCAGGAAACCACTTTTGCACTTGTATTAGTGTGGCAAAAACACTTTTTTGCACTTGTGTTAGTGTTGAAAAACCACTTTTTCGCACTTGTGTCGTGTTGAAAAACCACTTTTCGCACTTGTGTTAGTGTTGAAAAACCACTTTTCGCACTTGTGTTGATGCAGGAAACCACTTTTGCACTTGTATTAGTGTGGAAAAAACACTTTTTGCACTTGTGATAGTGTTGAAAAACCACTTTTCGCACTTGTGTTGGTGCAGGAAACCACTTTTCGCACTTGTATTAGTGTGGAAAAAACACTTTATGCACTTGTGATAGTGTTGAAAAACCACTTTTCGCACTTGTGTTGGTGCAGGAAACCACTTTTGCACTTGTATTAGTGTGGAAAAAACACTTTTTGCACTTGTGATAGTGTTGAAAAACCACTTTTCGCACTTGTGTTAGTGTTGAAAAACCAATTTTCGCACTTGTGTTGGTGCAGGAAACCACTTTTGCACTTGCATTAGTGTGGAAAAAACCACTTTTCGCACTTGTGTTAGTGTTGAAAAACCACTTTTCGCACTTGTGTTAGTGTTGAAAAACCACTTTTCGCACTTGTGTTAGTGTTGAAAAACCACTTTTCGCACTTGTGTTGGTGCAGGAAACCACTTTTGCACTTGTATTAGTGTGGAAAAAACACTTTTTTGCACTTGTGATAGTGTTGAAAAACCACTTTTCGCACTTGTGTTAGTGTTGAAAAACCACTTTTCGCACTTGTGTTGGTGCAGGAAACCACTTTTGCACTTGTATTAGTGTGGAAAAAACACTTTTTGCACTTGTGATAGTGTTGAAATACCACTTTTCGCACTTGTGTTAGTGTTGAAAAACCACTTTTCGCAGTTGTGTTGGTGCAGGAAACCACTTTTTGCACTTGTATTAGTGTGGAAAAACCACTTTTCGCACTTGTGTTAGTGTTGAAAAACCACTTTTCGCACTTGTGTTGGTGCAGGAAACCACTTTTGCACTTGTATTAGTGTGGAAAAAACACTTTTTGCACTTGTGTTAGTGTTGAAAAACCACTTTTCACACTTGTGTTCATGTTGAAAAACCACTTTTCGCACTTGTGTTAGTGTTGAAAAACCACTTTTCGCACTTGTGTTAGTGTTGAAAAACCACTTTTCGCACTTGTGTTGATGCAGGAAACCACTTTTGCACTTGTATTATTTTGAAAAAAAACACTTTTTGCACTTGTGATAGTGTTGAAAAACCACTTTTCGCACTTGTGTTGGTGCAGGAAAACCACTTTTGCACTTGTATTAGTGTGGAAAAACCACTTTTCGCACTTGTGTTAGTGTTGAAAAACCACTTTTTGCACTTGTGTTAGTGTTGAAAAACCACTTTTCGCACTTGTGTTAGTGTTGAAAAACCACTTTTCGCACTTGTGTTGGTGCAGGAAACCACTTTTGCACTTGTATTAGTGTGGAAAAACCACTTTTCGCACTTGTGTTAGTGTTGAAAAACCACTTTTCGCACTTGTGTTAGTGTTGAAAAACCCCTTTTCGCACTTGTGTTAGTGTTGAAAAACCACTTTTCGCACTTGTGTTGGTGCAGGAAACCACTTTTGCACTTGTATTAGTGTGGAAAAAACACTTTTTGCACTTGTGATAGTGTTGAAAAACCACTTTTCGCACTTGTGTTAGTGTTGAAAAACCACTTTTCGCACGTGTGTTGGTGCAGGAAACCACTTTTGCACTTGTTTTAGTGTGGAAAAACAACTTTTCGCACTTGTGTTAGTGTTGAAAAACCACTTTTCGCACTTGTGTTCGTGTTGAAAAACCACTTTTCGCACTTGTGTTGGTGCAGGAAACCACTTTTGCACTTGTATTAGTGTGGAAAAAAACACTTTTTGCACTTGTGATAGTGTTGAAAAACCACTTTTCGCACTTGTGTTAGTGTTGAAAAACCACTTTTCTCACTTGTGTTGGTGCAGGAAACCACTTTTGCACTTGTATTAGTGTGGGAAAACCACTTTCCGCACTTGTGTTAGTGTTGAAAAACTACTTTTTGCACTTGTGTTAGTGTTGAAAAACCACTTTTCGCACTTGTGTTGGTGCAGGAAACCACTTTTGCACTTGTATTAGTGTGGAAAAAACACTTTATGCACTTGTGATAGTGTTGAAAAACCACTTTTCGCACTTGTGTTAGTGTTGAAAAACCACTTTTCGCACTTGTGTTGGTGCAGGAAACCACTTTTGCACTTGTATTAGTGTGGAAAAACCACTTTTCGCACTTGTGTTAGTGTTGAAAAACCACTTTTCGCACTTGTGTTAGTGTTGAAAAACCACTTTTCGCACTTCTGTTGGTGCAGGAAACCACTTTTGCACTTGTATTAGTGTGGAAAAAACACTTTTTGCACTTGTGATAGTGTTGAAATACCACTTTTTGCACTTGTGTTAGTGTTGAAAAACCACTTTTCGCAGTTGTGTTGGTGCAGGAAACCACTTTTGCACTTGTATTAGTGTGGAAAAACCACTTTTTGCACTTGTGTTAGTGTTGAAAAACCACTTTTCGCACTTGTATTGGTGCAGGAAACCACTTTTGCACTTGTATTAGTGTGGAAAAAACACTTTTTGCACTTGTGATAGTGTTGAAAAACCACTTTTCGCACTTGTGTTAGTGTTGAAAAACCACTTTTCGCACTTGTGTTGGTGCAGGAAACCACTTTTGCACTTGTATTAGTGTGGCAAAAACACTTTTTGCACTTGTGTTAGTGTTGAAAAACCACTTTTCGCACTTGTGTTCGTGTTGAAAAACCACTTTTCGCACTTGTGTTAGTGTTGAAAAACCACTTTTCGCACTTGTGTTGATGCAGGAAACCACTTTTGCACTTGTATTAGTGTGGAAAAAACACTTTTTGCACTTGTGATAGTGTTGAAAAACCACTTTTCGCACTTGTGTTGGTGCAGGAAACCACTTTTCGCACTTGTATTAGTGTGGAAAAAACACTTTATGCACTTGTGATAGTGTTGAAAAACCACTTTTCGCACTTGTGTTGGTGCAGGAAACCACTTTTGCACTTGTATTAGTGTGGAAAAAACACTTTTTGCACTTGTGATAGTGTTGAAAAACCACTTTTCGCACTTGTGTTAGTGTTGAAAAACCAATTTTCGCACTTGTGTTGGTGCAGGAAACCACTTTTGCACTTGCATTAGTGTGGAAAAACCACTTTTCGCACTTGTGTTAGTGTTGAAAAACCACTTTTCGCACTTGTGTTAGTGTTGAAAAACCACTTTTCGCACTTGTGTTAGTGTTGAAAAACCACTTTTCGCACTTGTGTTGGTGCAGGAAACCACTTTTGCACTTGTATTAGTGTGGAAAAAACACTTTTTGCACTTGTGATAGTGTTGAAAAACCACTTTTCGCACTTGTGTTAGTGTTGAAAAACCACTTTTCGCACTTGTGTTAGTGCAGGAAACCACTTTTGCACTTGTATTAGTGTGGAAAAAACACTTTTTGCACTTGTGATAGTGTTGAAATACCACTTTTCGCACTTGTGTTAGTGTTGAAAAACCACTTTTCGCAGTTGTGTTGGTGCAGGAAACCACTTTTTGCACTTGTATTAGTGTGGAAAAACCACTTTTCGCACTTGTGTTAGTGTTGAAAAACCACTTCTCGCACTTGTGTTGGTGCAGGAAACCACTTTTGCACTTGTATTAGTGTGGAAAAAACACTTTTTGCACTTGTGTTAGTGTTGAAAAACCACTTTTCACACTTGTGTTCATGTTGAAAAACCACTTTTCGCACTTGTGTTAGTGTTGAAAAACCACTTTTCGCACTTGTGTTAGTGTTGAAAAACCACTTTTCGCACTTGTGTTGATGCAGGAAACCACTTTTGCACTTGTATTATTTTGAAAAAAAACACTTTTTGCACTTGTGATAGTGTTGAAAAACCACTTTTCGCACTTGTGTTGGTGCAGGAAAACCACTTTTGCACTTGTATTAGTGTGGAAAAACCACTTTTCGCACTTGTGTTAGTGTTGAAAAACCACTTTTTGCACTTGTGTTAGTGTTGAAAAACCACTTTTCGCACTTGTGTTAGTGTTGAAAAACCACTTTTCGCACTTGTGTTGGTGCAGGAAACCACTTTTGCACTTGTATTAGTGTGGAAAAACCACTTTTCGCACTTGTGTTAGTGTTGAAAAACCACTTTTCGCACTTGTGTTAGTGTTGAAAAACCCCTTTTCGCACTTGTGTTAGTGTTGAAAAACCACTTTTCGCACTTGTGTTGGTGCAGGAAACCACTTTTGCACTTGTATTAGTGTGGAAAAAACACTTTTTGCACTTGTGATAGTGTTGAAAAACCACTTTTCGCACTTGTGTTAGTGTTGAAAAACCACTTTTCGCACGTGTGTTGGTGCAGGAAACCACTTTTGCACTTGTTTTAGTGTGGAAAAACAACTTTTCGCACTTGTGTTAGTGTTGAAAAACCACTTTTCGCACTTGTGTTCGTGTTGAAAAACCACTTTTCGCACTTGTGTTGGTGCAGGAAACCACTTTTGCACTTGTATTAGTGTGGAAAAAAACACTTTTTGCACTTGTGATAGTGTTGAAAAACCACTTTTCGCACTTGTGTTAGTGTTGAAAAACCACTTTTCTCACTTGTGTTGGTGCAGGAAACCACTTTTGCACTTGTATTAGTGTGGGAAAACCACTTTCCGCACTTGTGTTAGTGTTGAAAAACTACTTTTTGCACTTGTGTTAGTGTTGAAAAACCACTTTTCGCACTTGTGTTGGTGCAGGAAACCACTTTTGCACTTGTATTAGTGTGGAAAAAACACTTTATGCACTTGTGATAGTGTTGAAAAACCACTTTTCGCACTTGTGTTAGTGTTGAAAAACCACTTTTCGCACTTGTGTTGGTGCAGGAAACCACTTTTGCACTTGTATTAGTGTGGAAAAACCACTTTTCGCACTTGTGTTGGTGTTGAAAAACCACTTTTCGCACTTGTGTTAGTGATGAAAAACCACTTTTCGCACTTGTGTTGGTGCAGGAAACCACTTTTGCACTTGTATTAGTGTGGAAAAACCACTTTTCGCACTTGTGTTAGTGTTGAAAAACCACTTTTCGCACTTGTGTTAGTGTTGAAAAACCACTTTTCGCACTTGTGTTGGTGTTGAAAAACCACTTTTCGCACTTCTGTTGGTGCAGGAAACCACTTTTGCACTTGTATTAGTGTGGAAAAAACACTTTTTGCACTTGTGATAGTGTTGAAATACCCCTTTTTGCACTTGTGTTAGTGTTGAAAAACCACTTTTCGCAGTTGTGTTGGTGCAGGAAACCACTTTTGCACTTGTATTAGTGTGGAAAAACCACTTTTCGCACTTGTGTTAGTGTTGAAAAACCACTTTTCGCACTTGTGTTGGTGCAGGAAACCACTTTTGCACTTGTATTAGTGTGGAAAAAACACTTTTTGCACTTGTGATAGTGTTGAAAAACCATTTTCGCACTTGTGTTAGTGTTGAAAAACCACTTTTCGCACTTGTGTTGGTGCAGGAAACCACTTTTGCACTTGTATTAGTGTGGCAAAAACACTTTTTGCACTTGTGATAGTGTTGAAAAACCACTTTTGCACTTGTATTAGTGTGGAAAAAACACTTTTTGCACTTGTGATAGTGTTGAAAAACCACTTTTCGCACTTGTGTTAGTGTTGAAAAACCACTTTTCGCACTTGTGTTGGTGCAGGAAACCACTTTTGCACTTGTATTAGTGTGGAAAAACCACTTTTTGCACTTGTGTTAGTGTTGAAAAACCACTTTTCGCACTTGTGTTAGTGTTGAAAAACAACCACTTTTCGCTCTTGTGTTAGTGTTGAAAAACCACTTTTTGCACTTGTGTTGTTGCAGGAAACCACTTTTGCACTTGAATTAGTGTGGAAAAAACACTTTTCGCACTTGTGTTAGTGTTGAAAAACCACTTTTCGCACTTGTGTTGGTGCAGGAAACCACTTTTGCACTTGTATTAGTGTGGAAAAACCATTTTTCGCACTTGTGTTAGAGTTGAAAAACCACTTTTCGCACTTGTGTTAGTGTTGAAAAACCACTTATCGCACTTGTGTTAGTGTTGAAAAACCACTTTTCGCACTTGTGTTGGTGCAGGAAAGCACTTTTGCACTTGTATTAGTGTGGCAAAAACACTTTTCGCACTTGTGTTAGTGTTGAAAAACCACTTTTCGCACTTTTGTTCGTGTTGAAAAACCACTTTTCACACTTGTGTTAGTGTTGAAAAACCACTTTTCGCACTTGTGTTAGTGTTGAAAAAACCACTTTTCGCACTTGTGTTGATGCAGGAAACCACTTTTGCACTTGTATTAGTGTGGAAAAAACACTTTTTGCACTTGTGACAGTGTTGAAAAACCACTTTTCGCACTTGTGTTAGTCTTGAAAAACCACTTTTCGCACTTGTGTTGGTGCAGGAAACCACTTTTGCACTTGTATTAGTGTGGAAAAAACCACTTTTCGCACTTGTGTTAGTGTTGAAAAACCAATTTTCGCACTTGTGTTAGTGTTGAAAAACCACTTTTTGCACTTGTGTTAGTGTTGAAAAACCACTTTTCGCACTTGTGTTGGTGCAGGAAACCACTTTTGCACTTGTATTAGTGTGGAAAAACCACTTTTCGCACTTGTGTTTGTGTTGAAAAACCACTTTTCGCACTTGTGTTAGTGTTGAAAAACCACTTTTCGCACTTGTGTTGGTGCAGGAAACCACTTTTGCACTTGTATTAGTGTGTAAAAAACACTTTTTGCACTTGTGATAGTGTTGAAAAACCACTTTTCGCACTTGTGCTAGAGTTGAAAAACCACTTTTCGCACTTGTGTTGGTGCAGGAAACCACTTTTGCACTTGTATTAGTGTGGAAAAACCACTTTTCGCACTTGTGTTAGTGTTGAAAAACCACTTTTCGCACTTGTGTTAGTGTTGAAAAACCACTTTTCGCACTTGTGTTGGTGCAGGAAACCACTTTTGCACTTCTATTAGTGTGGAAAAACCACTTTTCGCACTTGTGTTAGTGTTGAAAAACCACTTTTCGCGCTTGTGTTAGTGTTGAAAAACCACTTTTCGCACTTGTGTTGGTGCAGGAAACCATTTTTGCACTTGTATTAGTGTGGAAAAAACACTTTTTGCACTTGTGATAGTGTTGAAAAACCACTTTTCGCACTTGTGCTAGTGTTGAAAAACCACTTTTCGCACTTGTGTTGGTGCAGGAAACCACTTTTGCACTTGTATTAGTGTGGAAAAACCACTTTTTACACTTGTGTTAGTGTTGAAAAACCACTTTTCGCATGTGTTAGTGTTGAAAAACCACTTTTCGCACTTGTGTTGGTGCAGGAAACCACGTTTGCACTTGTATTAGTGTGGAAAAAACACTTTTTGCACTTGTGTTAGTGTTGAAAAACCACTTTTCGCACTTGTGTTAGTGTTGAAAAACCACTTTTCGCACTTGTGTTGGTGCAGGAAACCACTTTTGCACTTGTATTAGTGTGGAAAAAACACTTTTTGCACTTGTGATAGTGTTGAAAAACCACTTTTCGCACTTGTGCTAGTGTTGAAAAACCACTTTTCGCACTTGTGTTGGTGCAGGAAACCACTTTTGCACTTGTATTAGTGTGGAAAAACCACTTTTCGCACTTGTGTTAGTGTTGAAAAACCACTTTTCGCACTTGTGTTAGTGTTGAAAAACCACTTTTCGCACTTGTGTTAGTGTTGAAAAACCACTTTTCGCACTTGTGTTGGTGCAGGAAACCACTTTTGCACTTGTATTAGTGTGGAAAAACCACTTTTCGCACTTGTGTTAGTGTTGAAAAACCACTTTTCGCACTTGTGTTAGTGTTGAAAAACCACCACTTTTCGCTCTTGTGTTAGTGTTGAAAAACCACTTTTTGCACTTGTGTTGTTGCAGGAAACCACTTTTGCACTTGAATTACTGTGGAAAAAACACTTTTCGCACTTGTGTTAGTGTTGAAAAACCACTTTTCGCACTTGTGTTGGTGCAGGAAACCACTTTTGCACTTGTATTAGTGTGGAAAAACCATTTTTCGCACTTGTGTTAGTGTTGAAAAACCACTTTTCGCACTTGTGTTAGTGTTGAAAAACCACTTATCGCACTTGTGTTAGTGTTGAAAAACCACTTTTCGCACTTGTATTGGTGCAGGAAAGCACTTTTGCACTTGTATTAGTGTGGCAAAAACACTTTTCGCACTTGCGTTAGTGTTGAAAAACCACTTTTCGCACTTTTGTTCGTGTTGAAAAACCACTTTTCACACTTGTGTTAGTGTTGAAAAACCACTTTTCGCACTTGTGTTAGTGTTGAAAAACCACTTTTCGCACTTGTGTTGATGCAGGAAACCACTTTTGCACTTGTATTAGTGTGGAAAAAACACTTTTTGCACTTGTGCCAGTGTTGAAAAACCACTTTTCGCACTTGTGTTAGTCTTGAAAAACCACTTTTTGCACTTGTGTTGGTGCAGGAAACCACTTTTGCACTTGTATTAGTGTGGCAAAACCACTTTTCGCACTTGTGTTAGTGTTGAAAAACCAATTTTCGCACTTGTGTTAGTGTTGAAAAACCACTTTTTGCACTTGTGTTAGTGTTGAAAAACCACTTTTCGCACTTGTGTTGGTGCAGGAAACCACTTTTGCACTTGTATTAGTGTGGAAAAACCACTTTTCGCACTTGTGTTAGTGTTGAAAAACCACTTTTCGCACTTGTGTTAGTGTTGAAAAACCACTTTTCGCACTTGTGTTGGTGCAGGAAACCACTTTTGCACTTGTATTAGTGTGGAAAAAACACTTTTTGCACTTGTGATAGTGTTGAAAAACCACTTTTCGCACTTGTGCTAGAGTTGAAAAACCACTTTTCGCACTTGTGTTGGTGCAGGAAACCACTTTTGCACTTGTATTAGTGTGGAAAAACCACTTTTCGCACTTGTGTTAGTGTTGAAAAACCACTTTTCGCACTTGTGTTGGTGCAGGAAACCACTTTTGCACTTCTATTAGTGTGGAAAAACCACTTTTCGCACTTGTGTTAGTGTTGAAAAACCACTTTTCGCGCTTGTGTTAGTGTTGAAAAACCACATTTCGTACTTGGGTTGGTGCAGGAAACCACTTTTGCACTTGTATTAGTGTTGAAAAACCACTTTTCGCACTTGTGTTAGTGTTGAAAAACCACTTTTCGCATTTGTGTTGGTGCAGGAAACCACTTTTGCACTTGTATTAGTGTGGAAAAAACACTTTTTGCACTTGTGATAGTGTTGAAAAACCACTTTTCGCACTTGTGCTAGTGTTGAAAAACCACTTTTCGCACTTGTGTTGGTGCAGGAAACCACTTTTGCACTTGTATTAGTGTGGAAAAACCACTTTTCGCACTTGTGTTAGTGTTGAAAAACCACTTTTCGCACTTGTGTTAGTGTTGAAAAACCACTTTTCGCACTTGTGTTGGTGCAGGAAACCACTTTTGCACTTGTATTAGTGTGGAAAAACTACTTTTTGCACTTGTGTTAGTGTTGAAAAACCACTTTTCGCACTTGTGTTAGTGTTGAAAAACCACTTTTCGCACTTGTGTTGGTGCAGGAAACCACTTTTGCACTTGTATTAGTGTGGAAAAAACACTTTTTGCACTTGTGATAGTGTTGAAAAACCACTTTTCGCACTTGTGCTAGTGTTGAAAAACCACTTTTCGCACTTGTGTTGGTGCAGGAAACCACTTTTGCACTTGTATTAGTGTGGAAAAACCACTTTTCGCACTTGTGTTAGTGTTGAAAAACCACTTTTCGCACTTGTGTTAGTGTTGAAAAACCACTTTTCGCACTTGGGTTAGTGTTGAAAAACCACTTTTCACACTTGTGTTGGTGCAGGAAACCACTTTTGCACTTGTATTAGTGTGGAAAAACCACTTTTCGCACTTGTGTTGGTGCAGGAAACCACTTTTGCACTTGTATTAGTGTGGAAAAAACACTTTTTGCATTTGTGATAGTGTTGAAAAACCACTTTTCGCACTTGTTTTAGTGTTGAAAAACCACTTTTCGCACTTGTGTTGGTGCAGGAAACCATTTTTGCACTTGTATTAGTGTGGAAAAAACACTTTTTGCACTTGTGATAGTGTTGAAAAACCACTTTTCGCACTTGTGCTAGTGTTGAAAAACCACTTTTCGCACTTGTGTTGGTGCAGGAAACCACTTTTGCACTTGTATTAGTGTGGAAAAACCACTTTTCGCACTTGTGTTAGTGTTGAAAAACCACTTTTCGCACGTGTTAGTGTTGAAAAACCACTTTTCGCACTTGTGTTGGTGCAGGAAACCACGTTTACACTTGTATTAGTGTGGAAAAACCACTTTTTGCACTTGTGTTAGTGTTGAAAAACCACTTTTCGCACTTGTGTTAGTGTTGAAAAACCACTTTTCGCACTTGTGTTGGTGCAGGAAACCACTTTTGCACTTGTATTAGTGTGGAAAAAACACTTTTTGCACTTGTGATAGTGTTGAAAAACCACTTTTCGCACTTGTGCTAGTGTTGAAAAACCACTTTTCGCACTTGTGTTGGTGCAGGAAACCACTTTTGCACTTGTATTAGTGTGGAAAAACCACTTTTCGCACTTGTGTTAGTGTTGAAAAACCACTTTTCGCACTTGTGTTAGTGTTGAAAAACCACTTTTTGCACTTGTGTTAGTGTTGAAAAACCACTTTTCGCACTTGTGTTGGTGCAGGAAACCACTTTTGCACTTGTATTAGTGTGGAAAAACCACTTTTCGCACTTGTGTTAGTGTTGAAAAACCACTTTTCGCACTTGTGTTAGTGTTGAAAAACCACCACTTTTCGCTCCTGTGTTAGTGTTGAAAAACCACTTTTTGCACTTGTGTTGTTTCAGGAAACCACTTTTGCACTTGAATTAGTGTGGAAAAAACACTTTTCGCACTTGTGTTAGTGTTGAAAAACCACTTTTCGCACTTGTGTTGGTGCCGGAAACCACTTTTGCACTTGTATTAGTGTGGAAAAACCATTTTTCGCACTTGTGTTAGTGTTGAAAAACCACTTTTCGCACTTGTGTTAGTGTTGAAAAACCACTTATCGCACTTGTGTTAGTGTTGAAAAACCACTTTTCGCACTTGTGTTGGTGCAGGAAAGCACTTTTGCACTTGTATTAGTGTGGCAAAAACACTTTTCGCACTTGTGTTAGTGTTGAAAAACCACTTTTCGCACTTTTGTTCGTGTTGAAAAACCACTTTTCACACTTGTGTTAGTGTTGAAAAACCACTTTTCGCACTTGTGTTAGTGTTGAAAAACCACTTTTCGCACTTGTGTTGATGCAGGAAACCACTTTTGCACTTGTATTAGTGTGGAAAAAACACTTTTTGCACTTGTGACAGTGTTGAAAAACCACTTTTCGCACTTGTGTTAGTCTTGAAAAACCACGTTTCGCACTTGTGTTGGTGCAGGAAACCACTTTTGCACTTGTATTAGTGTGGAAAAACCACTTTTCGCACTTGTGTTAGTGTTGAAAAACCACTTTTCGCACTTGTGTTAGTGTTGAAAAACCAATTTTCGCACTTGTGTTAGTGTTGAAAAACCACTTTTTGCACTTGTGTTAGTGTTGAAAAACCACTTTTCGCACTTGTGTTGGTGCAGGAAACCACTTTTGCACTTGTATTAGTGTGGAAAAACCACTTTTCGCACTTGTGTTAGTGTTGAAAAACCACTTTTCGCACTTGTGTTAGTGTTGAAAAACCACTTTTCGCACTTGTGTTGGTGCAGGAAACCACTTTTGCACTTGTATTAGTGTGGAAAAAACACTTTTTGCACTTGTGATAGTGTTGAAAAACCACTTTTCGCACTTGTGCTAGAGTTGAAAAACCACTTTTCGCACTTGTGTTGGTGCAGGAAACCACTTTTGCACTTGTATTAGTGTGGAAAAACCACTTTTCGCACTTGTGTTAGTGTTGAAAAACCACTTTTCGCACTTGTGTTAGTGTTGAAAAACCACTTTTCGCACTTGTGTTGGTGCAGGAAACCACTTTTGCACTTCTATTAGTGTGGAAAAACCACTTTTCGCACTTGTGTTAGTGTTGAAAAACCACTTTTCGCGCTTGTGTTAGTGTTGAAAAACCACTTTTCGCACTTGGGTTGGTGCAGGAAACCACTTTTGCACTTGTATTAGTGTTGAAAAACCACTTTTCGCACTTGTGTTAGTGTTGAAAAACCACTTTTTGCATTTGTGTTGGTGCAGGAAACCACTTTTGCACTTGTATTAGTGTGGAAAAAACACTTTTTGCATTTGTGATAGTGTTGAAAAACCACTTTTCGCACTTGTTTTAGTGTTGAAAAACCACTTTTTGCACTTGTGTTGGTGCAGGAAACCATTTTTGCACTTGTGTTGGTGTTGAAAAACCACTTTTCGCACTTGTGTTGGTGCAGGAAACCACTTTTGCACTTGTATTAGTGTGGAAAAAACACTTTTTGCATTTGTGATAGTGTTGAAAAACCACTTTTCGCACTTGTTTTAGTGTTGAAAAACCACTTTTCGCACTTGTGTTGGTGCAGGAAACCACTTTTGCACTTGTGTTGGTGTTGAAAAACCACTTTTCGCACTTGTGTTGGTGCAGGAAACCACTTTTGCACTTGTATTAGTGTGGAAAAACCACTTTTCGCACTTGTGTTAGTGTTGAAAAACCACTTTTCGCACTTGTGTTAGTGTTGAAAAACCAATTTTCGCACTTGTGTTAGTGTTGAAAAACCACTTTTTGCACTTGTGTTAGTGTTGAAAAACCACTTTTCGCACTTGTGTTGGTGCAGGAAACCACTTTTGCACTTGTATTAGTGTGGAAAAACCACTTTTCGCACTTGTGTTAGTGTTGAAAAACCACTTTTCGCACTTGTGTTAGTGTTGAAAAACCACTTTTCGCACTTGTGTTGGTGCAGGAAACCACTTTTGCACTTGTATTAGTGTGGAAAAAACACTTTTTGCACTTGTGATAGTGTTGAAAAACCACTTTTCGCACTTGTGCTAGAGTTGAAAAACCACTTTTCGCACTTGTGTTGGTGCAGGAAACCACTTTTGCACTTGTATTAGTGTGGAAAAACCACTTTTCGCACTTGTGTTAGTGTTGAAAAACCACTTTTCGCACTTGTGTTAGTGTTGAAAAACCACTTTTCGCACTTGTGTTGGTGCAGGAAACCACTTTTGCACTTCTATTAGTGTGGAAAAACCACTTTTCGCACTTGTGTTAGTGTTGAAAAACCACTTTTCGCGCTTGTGTTAGTGTTGAAAAACCACTTTTCGCACTTGGGTTGGTGCAGGAAACCACTTTTGCACTTGTATTAGTGTTGAAAAACCACTTTTCGCACTTGTGTTAGTGTTGAAAAACCACTTTTTGCATTTGTGTTGGTGCAGGAAACCACTTTTGCACTTGTATTAGTGTGGAAAAAACACTTTTTGCATTTGTGATAGTGTTGAAAAACCACTTTTCGCACTTGTTTTAGTGTTGAAAAACCACTTTTCGCACTTGTGTTGGTGCAGGAAACCATTTTTGCACTTGTATTAGTGTGGAAAAAACACTTTTTGCACTTGTGATAGTGTTGAAAAACCACTTTTCGCACTTGTGCTAGTGTTGAAAAACCACTTTTCGCACTTGTGTTGGTGCAGGAAACCACTTTTGCACTTGTATTAGTGTGGAAAAACCACTTTTCGCACTTGTGTTAGTGTTGAAAAACCACTTTTCGCACTTGTGTTAGTGTTGAAAAACCACTTTTCGCACTTGTGTTAGTGTTGAAAAACCACTTTTCGCACTTGGGTTAGTGTTGAAAAACCACTTTTCACACTTGTGTTGGTGCAGGAAACCACTTTTGCACTTGTATTAGTGTGGAAAAACCACTTTTCGCACTTGTGTTGGTGCAGGAAACCACTTTTGCACTTGTATTAGTGTGGAAAAAACACTTTTTGCATTTGTGATAGTGTTGAAAAACCACTTTTCGCACTTGTTTTAGTGTTGAAAAACCACTTTTCGCACTTGTGTTGGTGCAGGAAACCATTTTTGCACTTGTATTAGTGTGGAAAAAACACTTTTTGCACTTGTGATAGTGTTGAAAAACCACTTTTCGCACTTGTGCTAGTGTTGAAAAACCACTTTTCGCACTTGTGTTGGTGCAGGAAACCACTTTTGCACTTGTATTAGTGTGGAAAAACCACTTTTCGCACTTGTGTTAGTGTTGAAAAACCACTTTTCGCACGTGTTAGTGTTGAAAAACCACTTTTCGCACTTGTGTTGGTGCAGGAAACCACGTTTACACTTGTATTAGTGTGGAAAAACCACTTTTTGCACTTGTGTTAGTGTTGAAAAACCACTTTTCGCACTTGTGTTAGTGTTGAAAAACCACTTTTCGCACTTGTGTTGGTGCAGGAAACCACTTTTGCACTTGTATTAGTGTGGAAAAAACACTTTTTGCACTTGTGATAGTGTTGAAAAACCACTTTTCGCACTTGTGCTAGTGTTGAAAAACCACTTTTCGCACTTGTGTTGGTGCAGGAAACCACTTTTGCACTTGTATTAGTGTGGAAAAACCACTTTTCGCACTTGTGTTAGTGTTGAAAAACCACTTTTCGCACTTGTGTTAGTGTTGAAAAACCACTTTTTGCACTTGTGTTAGTGTTGAAAAACCACTTTTCGCACTTGTGTTGGTGCAGGAAACCACTTTTGCACTTGTATTAGTGTGGAAAAACCACTTTTCGCACTTGTGTTAGTGTTGAAAAACCACTTTTCGCACTTGTGTTAGTGTTGAAAAACCACCACTTTTCGCTCCTGTGTTAGTGTTGAAAAACCACTTTTTGCACTTGTGTTGTTTCAGGAAACCACTTTTGCACTTGAATTAGTGTGGAAAAAACACTTTTCGCACTTGTGTTAGTGTTGAAAAACCACTTTTCGCACTTGTGTTGGTGCCGGAAACCACTTTTGCACTTGTATTAGTGTGGAAAAACCATTTTTCGCACTTGTGTTAGTGTTGAAAAACCACTTTTCGCACTTGTGTTAGTGTTGAAAAACCACTTATCGCACTTGTGTTAGTGTTGAAAAACCACTTTTCGCACTTGTGTTGGTGCAGGAAAGCACTTTTGCACTTGTATTAGTGTGGCAAAAACACTTTTCGCACTTGTGTTAGTGTTGAAAAACCACTTTTCGCACTTTTGTTCGTGTTGAAAAACCACTTTTCACACTTGTGTTAGTGTTGAAAAACCACTTTTCGCACTTGTGTTAGTGTTGAAAAACCACTTTTCGCACTTGTGTTGATGCAGGAAACCACTTTTGCACTTGTATTAGTGTGGAAAAAACACTTTTTGCACTTGTGACAGTGTTGAAAAACCACTTTTCGCACTTGTGTTAGTCTTGAAAAACCACGTTTCGCACTTGTGTTGGTGCAGGAAACCACTTTTGCACTTGTATTAGTGTGGAAAAACCACTTTTCGCACTTGTGTTAGTGTTGAAAAACCACTTTTCGCACTTGTGTTAGTGTTGAAAAACCAATTTTCGCACTTGTGTTAGTGTTGAAAAACCACTTTTTGCACTTGTGTTAGTGTTGAAAAACCACTTTTCGCACTTGTGTTGGTGCAGGAAACCACTTTTGCACTTGTATTAGTGTGGAAAAACCACTTTTCGCACTTGTGTTAGTGTTGAAAAACCACTTTTCGCACTTGTGTTAGTGTTGAAAAACCACTTTTCGCACTTGTGTTGGTGCAGGAAACCACTTTTGCACTTGTATTAGTGTGGAAAAAACACTTTTTGCACTTGTGATAGTGTTGAAAAACCACTTTTCGCACTTGTGCTAGAGTTGAAAAACCACTTTTCGCACTTGTGTTGGTGCAGGAAACCACTTTTGCACTTGTATTAGTGTGGAAAAACCACTTTTCGCACTTGTGTTAGTGTTGAAAAACCACTTTTCGCACTTGTGTTAGTGTTGAAAAACCACTTTTCGCACTTGTGTTGGTGCAGGAAACCACTTTTGCACTTCTATTAGTGTGGAAAAACCACTTTTCGCACTTGTGTTAGTGTTGAAAAACCACTTTTCGCGCTTGTGTTAGTGTTGAAAAACCACTTTTCGCACTTGGGTTGGTGCAGGAAACCACTTTTGCACTTGTATTAGTGTTGAAAAACCACTTTTCGCACTTGTGTTAGTGTTGAAAAACCACTTTTTGCATTTGTGTTGGTGCAGGAAACCACTTTTGCACTTGTATTAGTGTGGAAAAAACACTTTTTGCATTTGTGATAGTGTTGAAAAACCACTTTTCGCACTTGTTTTAGTGTTGAAAAACCACTTTTTGCACTTGTGTTGGTGCAGGAAACCATTTTTGCACTTGTGTTGGTGTTGAAAAACCACTTTTCGCACTTGTGTTGGTGCAGGAAACCACTTTTGCACTTGTATTAGTGTGGAAAAAACACTTTTTGCATTTGTGATAGTGTTGAAAAACCACTTTTCGCACTTGTTTTAGTGTTGAAAAACCACTTTTCGCACTTGTGTTGGTGCAGGAAACCACTTTTGCACTTGTGTTGGTGTTGAAAAACCACTTTTCGCACTTGTGTTGGTGCAGGAAACCACTTTTGCACTTGTATTAGTGTGGAAAAACCACTTTTCGCACTTGTGTTAGTGTTGAAAAACCACTTTTCGCACTTGTGTTAGTGTTGAAAAACCAATTTTCGCACTTGTGTTAGTGTTGAAAAACCACTTTTTGCACTTGTGTTAGTGTTGAAAAACCACTTTTCGCACTTGTGTTGGTGCAGGAAACCACTTTTGCACTTGTATTAGTGTGGAAAAACCACTTTTCGCACTTGTGTTAGTGTTGAAAAACCACTTTTCGCACTTGTGTTAGTGTTGAAAAACCACTTTTCGCACTTGTGTTGGTGCAGGAAACCACTTTTGCACTTGTATTAGTGTGGAAAAAACACTTTTTGCACTTGTGATAGTGTTGAAAAACCACTTTTCGCACTTGTGCTAGAGTTGAAAAACCACTTTTCGCACTTGTGTTGGTGCAGGAAACCACTTTTGCACTTGTATTAGTGTGGAAAAACCACTTTTCGCACTTGTGTTAGTGTTGAAAAACCACTTTTCGCACTTGTGTTAGTGTTGAAAAACCACTTTTCGCACTTGTGTTGGTGCAGGAAACCACTTTTGCACTTCTATTAGTGTGGAAAAACCACTTTTCGCACTTGTGTTAGTGTTGAAAAACCACTTTTCGCGCTTGTGTTAGTGTTGAAAAACCACTTTTCGCACTTGGGTTGGTGCAGGAAACCACTTTTGCACTTGTATTAGTGTTGAAAAACCACTTTTCGCACTTGTGTTAGTGTTGAAAAACCACTTTTTGCATTTGTGTTGGTGCAGGAAACCACTTTTGCACTTGTATTAGTGTGGAAAAAACACTTTTTGCATTTGTGATAGTGTTGAAAAACCACTTTTCGCACTTGTTTTAGTGTTGAAAAACCACTTTTCGCACTTGTGTTGGTGCAGGAAACCATTTTTGCACTTGTATTAGTGTGGAAAAAACACTTTTTGCACTTGTGATAGTGTTGAAAAACCACTTTTCGCACTTGTGCTAGTGTTGAAAAACCACTTTTCGCACTTGTGTTGGTGCAGGAAACCACTTTTGCACTTGTATTAGTGTGGAAAAACCACTTTTCGCACTTGTGTTAGTGTTGAAAAACCACTTTTCGCACTTGTGTTAGTGTTGAAAAACCACTTTTCGCACTTGTGTTGGTGCAGGAAACCACTTTTGCACTTGTATTAGTGTGGAAAAACCACTTTTTGCACTTGTGTTAGTGTTGAAAAACCACTTTTCGCACTTGTGTTAGTGTTGAAAAACCACTTTTCGCACTTGTGTTGGTGCAGGAAACCACTTTTGCACTTGTATTAGTGTGGAAAAAACACTTTTTGCACTTGTGATAGTGTTGAAAAACCACTTTTCGCACTTGTGCTAGTGTTGAAAAACCACTTTTCGCACTTGTGTTGGTGCAGGAAACCACTTTTGCACTTGTATTAGTGTGGAAAAACCACTTTTCGCACTTGTGTTAGTGTTGAAAAACCACTTTTCGCACTTGTGTTAGTGTTGAAAAACCACTTTTCGCACTTGGGTTAGTGTTGAAAAACCACTTTTCGCACTTGTGTTGGTGCAGGAAACCACTTTTGCACTTGTATTAGTGTGGAAAAAACCACTTTTCGCACTTGTGTTAGTGTTGAAAAACCACTTTTCGCACTTGTGTTAGTGTTGAAAAACCACTTTTCGCACTTGTGTAGGTGCAGGAAACCACTTTTGCACTTGTATTAGTGTGGAAAAACCACTTTTCGCACTTGAGTTAGTGTTGAAAAACCACTTTTCGCACTTGTGTTAGTGTTGAAAAACCACTTTTCGCACTTGTGTTGGTGCAGGAAACCACTTTTGCACTTGTATTAGTGTGGAAAAAACACTTTTTGCACTTGTGATAGTGTTGAAAAACCACTTTTTGCACTTGTGCTAGTGTTGAAAAACCACTTTTCGCACTTGTGTTGGTGCAGGAAACCACTTTTGCACTTGTATTAGTGTGGAAAAACCACTTTTCGCACTTGTGTTAATGTTGAAAAACCACTTTTCGCACTTGTGTTGGTGCAGGAAACCACTTTTGCACTTGTATTAGTGTGGAAAAACCACTTTTCGCACTTGTGTTAGTGTTGAAAAACCACTTTTCGCACTTGTGTTGGTGCAGGAAACCACTTTTGCACTTGTATTAGTGTGGAAAAACCACTTTTTGCACTTGTGTTAGTGTTGAAAAACCACTTTTCGCACTTGTGTTAGTGTTGAAAAACCACTTTTCGCACTTGTGTTGGTGCAGGAAACCAAACCACTTTTGCACTTGTATTAGTGTGGAAAAACCACTTTTCGCACTTGTGTTAGTGTTGAAAAACCACTTTTCGCACTTGTGTTGGTGCAGGAAACCACTTTTGCACTTGTATTAGTGTGGAAAAACCACTTTTTGCACTTGTGTTAGTGTTGAAAAACCACTTTTCGCACTTGTGTTAGTGTTGAAAAACCACTTTTCACACTTGTGTTGGTGTAGGAAACCACTTTTGCACTTGTATTAGTGTGGAAAAACCACTTTTCGCACTTGTGTTGGTGCAGGAAACCACTTTTGCACTTGTATTAGTGTGGAAAAAAACACTTTTTGCATTTGTGATAGTGTTGAAAAACCACTTTTCGCACTTGTTTTAGTGTTGAAAAACCACTTTTCGCACTTGTGTTGGTGCAGGAAACCATTTTTGCACTTGTATTAGTGTGGAAAAAACACTTTTTGCACTTGTGATAGTGTTGAAAAACCACTTTTCGCACTTGTGCTAGTGTTGAAAAACCACTTTTCGCACTTGTGTTGGTGCAGGAAACCACTTTTGCACTTGTATTAGTGTGGAAAAACCACTTTTCGCACTTGTGTTAGTGTTGAAAAACCACTTTTCGCACTTGTGTTAGTGTTGAAAAACCACTTTTCGCACTTGTGTTGGTGCAGGAAACCACTTTTGCACTTGTATTAGTGTGGAAAAACCACTTTTTGCACTTGTGTTAGTGTTGAAAAACCACTTTTCGCACTTGTGTTAGTGTTGAAAAACCACTTTTCGCACTTGTGTTGGTGCAGGAAACCACTTTTGCACTTGTATTAGTGTGGAAAAAACACTTTTTGCACTTGTGATAGTGTTGAAAAACCACTTTTCGCACTTGTGCTAGTGTTGAAAAACCACTTTTCGCACTTGTGTTGGTGCAGGAAACCACTTTTGCACTTCTATTAGTGTGGAAAAACCACTTTTCGCACTTGTGTTAGTGTTGAAAAACCACTTTTCGCGCTTGTGTTAGTGTTGAAAAACCACTTTTCGCACTTGGGTTGGTGCAGGAAACCACTTTTGCACTTGTATTAGTGTTGAAAAACCACTTTTCGCACTTGTGTTAGTGTTGAAAAACCACTTTTTGCATTTGTGTTGGTGCAGGAAACCACTTTTGCACTTGTATTAGTGTGGAAAAAACACTTTTTGCATTTGTGATAGTGTTGAAAAACCACTTTTCGCACTTGTTTTAGTGTTGAAAAACCACTTTTCGCACTTGTGTTGGTGCAGGAAACCATTTTTGCACTTGTGTTGGTGTTGAAAAACCACTTTTCGCACTTGTGTTGGTGCAGGAAACCACTTTTGCACTTGTATTAGTGTGGAAAAAACACTTTTTGCATTTGTGATAGTGTTGAAAAACCACTTTTCGCACTTGTTTTAGTGTTGAAAAACCACTTTTCGCACTTGTGTTGGTGCAGGAAACCACTTTTGCACTTGTGTTGGTGTTGAAAAACCACTTTTCGCACTTGTGTTGGTGCAGGAAACCACTTTTGCACTTGTATTAGTGTGGAAAAACCACTTTTCGCACTTGTGTTAGTGTTGAAAAACCACTTTTCGCACTTGTGTTAGTGTTGAAAAACCAATTTTCGCACTTGTGTTAGTGTTGAAAAACCACTTTTTGCACTTGTGTTAGTGTTGAAAAACCACTTTTCGCACTTGTGTTGGTGCAGGAAACCACTTTTGCACTTGTATTAGTGTGGAAAAACCACTTTTCGCACTTGTGTTAGTGTTGAAAAACCACTTTTCGCACTTGTGTTAGTGTTGAAAAACCACTTTTCGCACTTGTGTTGGTGCAGGAAACCACTTTTGCACTTGTATTAGTGTGGAAAAAACACTTTTTGCACTTGTGATAGTGTTGAAAAACCACTTTTCGCACTTGTGCTAGAGTTGAAAAACCACTTTTCGCACTTGTGTTGGTGCAGGAAACCACTTTTGCACTTGTATTAGTGTGGAAAAACCACTTTTCGCACTTGTGTTAGTGTTGAAAAACCACTTTTCGCACTTGTGTTAGTGTTGAAAAACCACTTTTCGCACTTGTGTTGGTGCAGGAAACCACTTTTGCACTTCTATTAGTGTGGAAAAACCACTTTTCGCACTTGTGTTAGTGTTGAAAAACCACTTTTCGCGCTTGTGTTAGTGTTGAAAAACCACTTTTCGCACTTGGGTTGGTGCAGGAAACCACTTTTGCACTTGTATTAGTGTTGAAAAACCACTTTTCGCACTTGTGTTAGTGTTGAAAAACCACTTTTTGCATTTGTGTTGGTG
Source organism: Myxine glutinosa (assembly GCF_964187855.1). Classification (NCBI taxonomy): domain Eukaryota; kingdom Metazoa; phylum Chordata; class Myxini; order Myxiniformes; family Myxinidae; genus Myxine; species Myxine glutinosa. The sequence goes on from NW_027616486.1 coordinate 28,754, forward strand.
CAGGAAACCACTTTTGCACTTGTATTAGTGTGGAAAAAACACTTTTTGCATTTGTGATAGTGTTGAAAAACCACTTTTCGCACTTGTTTTAGTGTTGAAAAACCACTTTTCGCACTTGTGTTGGTGCAGGAAACCATTTTTGCACTTGTATTAGTGTGGAAAAAACACTTTTTGCACTTGTGATAGTGTTGAAAAACCACTTTTCGCACTTGTGCTAGTGTTGAAAAACCACTTTTCGCACTTGGGTTGGTGCAGGAAACCACTTTTGCACTTGTATTAGTGTGGAAAAACCACTTTTCGCACTTGTGTTAGTGTTGAAAAACCACTTTTCGCACTTGTGTTAGTGTTGAAAAACCACTTTTCGCACTTGTGTTGGTGCAGGAAACCACTTTTGCACTTGTATTAGTGTGGAAAAACCACTTTTTGCACTTGTGTTAGTGTTGAAAAACCACTTTTCGCACTTGTGTTAGTGTTGAAAAACCACTTTTCGCACTTGTGTTGGTGCAGGAAACCACTTTTGCACTTGTATTAGTGTGGAAAAAACACTTTTTGCACTTGTGATAGTGTTGAAAAACCACTTTTCGCACTTGTGCTAGTGTTGAAAAACCACTTTTCGCACTTGTGTTGGTGCAGGAAACCACTTTTGCACTTGTATTAGTGTGGAAAAACCACTTTTCGCACTTGTGTTAGTGTTGAAAAACCACTTTTCGCACTTGTGTTAGTGTTGAAAAACCACTTTTCGCACTTGGGTTAGTGTTGAAAAACCACTTTTCGCACTTGTGTTGGTGCAGGAAACCACTTTTGCACTTGTATTAGTGTGGAAAAAACCACTTTTCGCACTTGTGTTAGTGTTGAAAAACCACTTTTCGCACTTGTGTTAGTGTTGAAAAACCACTTTTCGCACTTGTGTAGGTGCAGGAAACCACTTTTGCACTTGTATTAGTGTGGAAAAACCACTTTTCGCACTTGAGTTAGTGTTGAAAAACCACTTTTCGCACTTGTGTTAGTGTTGAAAAACCACTTTTCGCACTTGTGTTGGTGCAGGAAACCACTTTTGCACTTGTATTAGTGTGGAAAAAACACTTTTTGCACTTGTGATAGTGTTGAAAAACCACTTTTTGCACTTGTGCTAGTGTTGAAAAACCACTTTTCGCACTTGTGTTGGTGCAGGAAACCACTTTTGCACTTGTATTAGTGTGGAAAAACCACTTTTCGCACTTGTGTTAATGTTGAAAAACCACTTTTCGCACTTGTGTTGGTGCAGGAAACCACTTTTGCACTTGTATTAGTGTGGAAAAACCACTTTTCGCACTTGTGTTAGTGTTGAAAAACCACTTTTCGCACTTGTGTTGGTGCAGGAAACCACTTTTGCACTTGTATTAGTGTGGAAAAACCACTTTTTGCACTTGTGTTAGTGTTGAAAAACCACTTTTCGCACTTGTGTTAGTGTTGAAAAACCACTTTTCGCACTTGTGTTGGTGCAGGAAACCAAACCACTTTTGCACTTGTATTAGTGTGGAAAAACCACTTTTCGCACTTGTGTTAGTGTTGAAAAACCACTTTTCGCACTTGTGTTGGTGCAGGAAACCACTTTTGCACTTGTATTAGTGTGGAAAAACCACTTTTTGCACTTGTGTTAGTGTTGAAAAACCACTTTTCGCACTTGTGTTAGTGTTGAAAAACCACTTTTCACACTTGTGTTGGTGTAGGAAACCACTTTTGCACTTGTATTAGTGTGGAAAAACCACTTTTCGCACTTGTGTTGGTGCAGGAAACCACTTTTGCACTTGTATTAGTGTGGAAAAAAACACTTTTTGCATTTGTGATAGTGTTGAAAAACCACTTTTCGCACTTGTTTTAGTGTTGAAAAACCACTTTTCGCACTTGTGTTGGTGCAGGAAACCATTTTTGCACTTGTATTAGTGTGGAAAAAACACTTTTTGCACTTGTGATAGTGTTGAAAAACCACTTTTCGCACTTGTGCTAGTGTTGAAAAACCACTTTTCGCACTTGTGTTGGTGCAGGAAACCACTTTTGCACTTGTATTAGTGTGGAAAAACCACTTTTCGCACTTGTGTTAGTGTTGAAAAACCACTTTTCGCACTTGTGTTAGTGTTGAAAAACCACTTTTCGCACTTGTGTTGGTGCAGGAAACCACTTTTGCACTTGTATTAGTGTGGAAAAACCACTTTTTGCACTTGTGTTAGTGTTGAAAAACCACTTTTCGCACTTGTGTTAGTGTTGAAAAACCACTTTTCGCACTTGTGTTGGTGCAGGAAACCACTTTTGCACTTGTATTAGTGTGGAAAAAACACTTTTTGCACTTGTGATAGTGTTGAAAAACCACTTTTCGCACTTGTGCTAGTGTTGAAAAACCACTTTTCGCACTTGTGTTGGTGCAGGAAACCACTTTTGCACTTGTATTAGTGTGGAAAAACCACTTTTCGCACTTGTGTTAGTGTTGAAAAACCACTTTTCGCACTTGTGTTAGTGTTGAAAAACCACTTTTCGCACTTGGGTTAGTGTTGAAAAACCACTTTTCACACTTGTGTTGGTGCAGGAAACCACTTTTGCACTTGTATTAGTGTGGAAAAACCACTTTTCGCACTTGTGTTGGTGCAGGAAACCACTTTTGCACTTGTATTAGTGTGGAAAAAACACTTTTTGCATTTGTGATAGTGTTGAAAAACCACTTTTCGCACTTGTTTTAGTGTTGAAAAACCACTTTTCGCACTTGTGTTGGTGCAGGAAACCATTTTTGCACTTGTATTAGTGTGGAAAAACACTTTTTGCACTTGTGATAGTGTTGAAAAACCACTTTTCGCACTTGTGCTAGTGTTGAAAAACCACTTTTCGCACTTGTGTTGGTGCAGGAAACCACTTTTGCACTTGTATTAGTGTGGAAAAACCACTTTTCGCACTTGTGTTAGTGTTGAAAAACCACTTTTCGCACGTGTTAGTGTTGAAAAACCACTTTTCGCACTTGTGTTGGTGCAGGAAACCACGTTTACACTTGTATTAGTGTGGAAAAACCACTTTTTGCACTTGTGTTAGTGTTGAAAAACCACTTTTCGCACTTGTGTTAGTGTTGAAAAACCACTTTTCGCACTTGTGTTGGTGCAGGAAACCACTTTTGCACTTGTATTAGTGTGGAAAAAACACTTTTTGCACTTGTGATAGTGTTGAAAAACCACTTTTCGCACTTGTGCTAGTGTTGAAAAACCACTTTTCGCACTTGTGTTGGTGCAGGAAACCACTTTTGCACTTGTATTAGTGTGGAAAAACCACTTTTCGCACTTGTGTTAGTGTTGAAAAACCACTTTTCGCACTTGTGTTAGTGTTGAAAAACCACTTTTCGCACTTGTGTTAGTGTTGAAAAACCACTTTTCGCACTTGTGTTGGTGCAGGAAACCACTTTTGCACTTGTATTAGTGTGGAAAAACCACTTTTCGCACTTGTGTTAGTGTTGAAAAACCACTTTTCGCACTTGTGTTAGTGTTGAAAAACCACCACTTTTCGCTCCTGTGTTAGTGTTGAAAAACCACTTTTTGCACTTGTGTTGTTTCAGGAAACCACTTTTGCACTTGAATTAGTGTGGAAAAAACACTTTTCGCACTTGTGTTAGTGTTGAAAAACCACTTTTCGCACTTGTGTTGGTGCCGGAAACCACTTTTGCACTTGTATTAGTGTGGAAAAACCATTTTTCGCACTTGTGTTAGTGTTGAAAAACCACTTTTCGCACTTGTGTTAGTGTTGAAAAACCACTTATCGCACTTGTGTTAGTGTTGAAAAACCACTTTTCGCACTTGTGTTGGTGCAGGAAAGCACTTTTGCACTTGTATTAGTGTGGCAAAAACACTTTTCGCACTTGTGTTAGTGTTGAAAAACCACTTTTCGCACTTTTGTTCGTGTTGAAAAACCACTTTTCACACTTGTGTTAGTGTTGAAAAACCACTTTTCGCACTTGTGTTAGTGTTGAAAAACCACTTTTCGCACTTGTGTTGATGCAGGAAACCACTTTTGCACTTGTATTAGTGTGGAAAAAACACTTTTTGCACTTGTGACAGTGTTGAAAAACCACTTTTCGCACTTGTGTTAGTCTTGAAAAACCACGTTTCGCACTTGTGTTGGTGCAGGAAACCACTTTTGCACTTGTATTAGTGTGGAAAAACCACTTTTCGCACTTGTGTTAGTGTTGAAAAACCACTTTTCGCACTTGTGTTAGTGTTGAAAAACCAATTTTCGCACTTGTGTTAGTGTTGAAAAACCACTTTTTGCACTTGTGTTAGTGTTGAAAAACCACTTTTCGCACTTGTGTTGGTGCAGGAAACCACTTTTGCACTTGTATTAGTGTGGAAAAACCACTTTTCGCACTTGTGTTAGTGTTGAAAAACCACTTTTCGCACTTGTGTTAGTGTTGAAAAACTACTTTTCGCACTTGTGTTGGTGCAGGAAACCACTTTTGCACTTGTATTAGTGTGGAAAAAACACTTTTTGCACTTGTGATAGTGTTGAAAAACCACTTTTCGCACTTGTGCTAGAGTTGAAAAACCACTTTTCGCACTTGTGTTGGTGCAGGAAACCACTTTTGCACTTGTATTAGTGTGGAAAAACCACTTTTCGCACTTGTGTTAGTGTTGAAAAACCACTTTTCGCACTTGTGTTAGTGTTGAAAAACCACTTTTCGCACTTGTGTTGGTGCAGGAAACCACTTTTGCACTTCTATTAGTGTGGAAAAACCACTTTTCGCACTTGTGTTAGTGTTGAAAAACCACTTTTCGCGCTTGTGTTAGTGTTGAAAAACCACTTTTCGCACTTGGGTTGGTGCAGGAAACCACTTTTGCACTTGTATTAGTGTTGAAAAACCACTTTTCGCACTTGTGTTAGTGTTGAAAAACCACTTTTTGCATTTGTGTTGGTGCAGGAAACCACTTTTGCACTTGTATTAGTGTGGAAAAAACACTTTTTGCATTTGTGATAGTGTTGAAAAACCACTTTTCGCACTTGTTTTAGTGTTGAAAAACCACTTTTCGCACTTGTGTTGGTGCAAGAAACCATTTTTGCACTTGTATTAGTGTGGAAAAAACACTTTTTGCACTTGTGATAGTGTTGAAAAACCACTTTTCGCACTTGTGCTAGTGTTGAAAAACCACTTTTCGCACTTGTGTTGGTGCAGGAAACCACTTTTGCACTTGTATTAGTGTGGAAAAACCACTTTTCGCACTTGTGTTAGTGTTGAAAAACCACTTTTCGCACTTGTGTTAGTGTTGAAAAACCACTTTTCGCACTTGTGTTGGTGCAGGAAACCACTTTTGCACGTGTATTAGTGTGGAAAAACCACTTTTTGCACTTGTGTTAGTGTTGAAAAACCACTTTTCGCACTTGTGTTAGTGTTGAAAAACCACTTTTCGCACTTGTGTTGGTGCAGGAAACCACTTTTGCACTTGTATTAGTGTGGAAAAAACACTTTTTGCACTTGTGATAGTGTTGAAAAACCACTTTTCGCACTTGTGCTAGTGTTGAAAAACCACTTTTCGCACTTGTGTTAGTGTTGAAAAACCACTTTTCGCACTTGTGTTAGTGTTGAAAAACCACTTTTCGCACTTGTGTTAGTGTTGAAAAACCACTTTTCGCACTTGTGTTGGTGCAGGAAACCACTTTTGCACTTGTATTAGTGTGGAAAAACCACTTTTCGCACTTGTGTTACGCACTTGTGTTACGCACTTGCACTTGTTCGCACTTGTGTTACGTCCCTGGTTTACAAGACCAGTGCTCGGCCTCTGAGCTAAGGAGCCAACTTGACAACACGTGTTACAAATCGACCAATAGAAGTGTTCCGTCCTTATATCAAATACGTTAACCACGCCCCGCTGGTGTCATGACAATTCCGCGTTGTAAGACTTTATTCAAACCGAATTCGAACCAAACTTGTTGAAAAACCACTTTTCGCACTTGTGTTAGTGTTGAAAAACCACCACTTTTCGCTCCTGTGTTAGTGTTGAAAAACCACTTTTTGCACTTGTGTTGTTTCAGGAAACCACTTTTGCACTTGAATTAGTGTGGAAAAAACACTTTTCGCACTTGTGTTAGTGTTGAAAAACCACTTTTCGCACTTGTGTTGGTGCCGGAAACCACTTTTGCACTTGTATTAGTGTGGAAAAACCATTTTTCGCACTTGTGTTAGTGTTGAAAAACCACTTTTCGCACTTGTGTTAGTGTTGAAAAACCACTTATCGCACTTGTGTTAGTGTTGAAAAACCACTTTTCGCACTTGTGTTGGTGCAGGAAAGCACTTTTGTACTTGTATTAGTGTGGCAAAAACACTTTTCGCACTTGTGTTAGTGTTGAAAAACCACTTTTCGCACTTTTGTTCGTGTTGAAAAACCACTTTTCACACTTGTGTTAGTGTTGAAAAACCACTTTTCGCACTTGTGTTAGTGTTGAAAAACCACTTTTCGCACTTGTGTTGATGCAGGAAACCACTTTTGCACTTGTATTAGTGTGGAAAAAACACTTTTTGCACTTGTGACAGTGTTGAAAAACCACTTTTCGCACTTGTGTTAGTCTTGAAAAACCACGTTTCGCACTTGTGTTGGTGCAGGAAACCACTTTTGCACTTGTATTAGTGTGGAAAAACCACTTTTCGCACTTGTGTTAGTGTTGAAAAACCACTTTTCGCACTTGTGTTAGTGTTGAAAAACCAATTTTCGCACTTGTGTTAGTGTTGAAAAACCACTTTTTGCACTTGTGTTAGTGTTGAAAAACCACTTTTCGCACTTGTGTTGGTGCAGGAAACCACTTTTGCACTTGTATTAGTGTGGAAAAACCACTTTCGCACTTGTGTTAGTGTTGAAAAACCACTTTTCGCACTTGTGTTAGTGTTGAAAAACTACTTTTCGCACTTGTGTTGGTGCAGGAAACCACTTTTGCACTTGTATTAGTGTGGAAAAAACACTTTTTGCACTTGTGATAGTGTTGAAAAACCACTTTTCGCACTTGTGCTAGAGTTGAAAAACCACTTTTCGCACTTGTGTTGGTGCAGGAAACCACTTTTGCACTTGTATTAGTGTGGAAAAACCACTTTTCGCACTTGTGTTAGTGTTGAAAAACCACTTTTCGCACTTGTGTTAGTGTTGAAAAACCACTTTTCGCACTTGTGTTGGTGCAGGAAACCACTTTTGCACTTCTATTAGTGTGGAAAAACCACTTTTCGCACTTGTGTTAGTGTTGAAAAACCACTTTTCGCGCTTGTGTTAGTGTTGAAAAACCACTTTTCGCACTTGGGTTGGTGCAGGAAACCACTTTTGCACTTGTATTAGTGTTGAAAAACCACTTTTCGCACTTGTGTTAGTGTTGAAAAACCACTTTTTGCATTTGTGTTGGTGCAGGAAACCACTTTTGCACTTGTATTAGTGTGGAAAAAACACTTTTTGCATTTGTGATAGTGTTGAAAAACCACTTTTCGCACTTGTTTTAGTGTTGAAAAACCACTTTTCGCACTTGTGTTGGTGCAGGAAACCATTTTTGCACTTGTATTAGTGTGGAAAAAACACTTTTTGCACTTGTGATAGTGTTGAAAAACCACTTTTCGCACTTGTGCTAGTGTTGAAAAACCACTTTTCGCACTTGTGTTGGTGCAGGAAACCACTTTTGCACTTGTATTAGTGTGGAAAAACCACTTTTCGCACTTGTGTTAGTGTTGAAAAACCACTTTTCGCACTTGTGTTAGTGTTGAAAAACCACTTTTCGCACTTGTGTTGGTGCAGGAAACCACTTTTGCACTTGTATTAGTGTGGAAAAACCACTTTTTGCACTTGTGTTAGTGTTGAAAAACCACTTTTCGCACTTGTGTTAGTGTTGAAAAACCACTTTTCGCACTTGTGTTGTGCAGGAAACCACTTTTGCACTTGTATTAGTGTGGAAAAAACACTTTTTGCACTTGTGATAGTGTTGAAAAACCACTTTTCGCACTTGTGCTAGTGTTGAAAAACCACTTTTCGCACTTGTGTTGGTGCAGGAAACCACTTTTGCACTTGTATTAGTGTGGAAAAACCACTTTTCGCACTTGTGTTAGTGTTGAAAAACCACTTTTCGCACTTGTGTTAGTGTTGAAAAACCACTTTTCGCACTTGGGTTAGTGTTGAAAAACCACTTTTCGCACTTGTGTTGGTGCAGGAAACCACTTTTGCACTTGTATTAGTGTGGAAAAACCACTTTTCGCACTTGTGTTAGTGTTGAAAAACCACTTTTCGCACTTGTGTTAGTGTTGAAAAACCACTTTTCGCACTTGTGTAGGTGCAGGAAACCACTTTTGCACTTGTATTAGTGTGGAAAAACCACTTTTCGCACTTGAGTTAGTGTTGAAAAACCACTTTTCGCACTTGTGTTAGTGTTGAAAAACCACTTTTCGCACTTGTGTTGGTGCAGGAAACCACTTTTGCACTTGTATTAGTGTGGAAAAACCACTTTTTGCACTTGTGATAGTGTTGAAAAACCACTTTTTGCACTTGTGCTAGTGTTGAAAAACCACTTTTCGCACTTGTGTTGGTGCAGGAAACCACTTTTGCACTTGTATTAGTGTGGAAAAACCACTTTTCGCACTTGTGTTAATGTTGAAAAACCACTTTTCGCACTTGTGTTGGTGCAGGAAACCACTTTTGCACTTGTATTAGTGTGGAAAAACCACTTTTTGCACTTGTGTTAGTGTTGAAAAACCACTTTTCGCACTTGTGTTAGTGTTGAAAAACCACTTTTCGCACTTGTGTTGGTGCAGGAAACCAAACCACTTTTGCACTTGTATTAGTGTGGAAAAACTACTTTTCGCACTTGTGTTAGTGTTGAAAAACCACTTTTCGCACTTGTGTTGGTGCAGGAAACCACTTTTGCACTTGTATTAGTGTGGAAAAACCACTTTTTGCACTTGTGTTAGTGTTGAAAAACCACTTTTCGCACTTGTGTTAGTGTTGAAAAACCACTTTTCACACTTGTGTTGGTGTAGGAAACCACTTTTGCACTTGTATTAGTGTGGAAAAACCACTTTTCGCACTTGTGTTGGTGCAGGAAACCACTTTTGCACTTGTATTAGTGTGGAAAAAACACTTTTTGCATTTGTGATAGTGTTGAAAAACCACTTTTCGCACTTGTTTTAGTGTTGAAAAACCACTTTTCGCACTTGTGTTGGTGCAGGAAACAATTTTTGCACTTGTATTAGTGTGGAAAAAACACTTTTTGCACTTGTGATAGTGTTGAAAAACCACTTTTCGCACTTGTGCTAGTGTTGAAAAACCACTTTTCGCACTTGTGTTGGTGCAGGAAACCACTTTTGCACTTGTATTAGTGTGGAAAAACCACTTTTCGCACTTGTGTTAGTGTTGAAAAACCACTTTTCGCACGTGTTAGTGTTGAAAAACCACTTTTCGCACTTGTGTTGGTGCAGGAAACCACGTTTGCACTTGTATTAGTGTGGAAAAACCACTTTTTGCACTTGTGTTAGTGTTGAAAAACCACTTTTCGCACTTGTGTTAGTGTTGAAAAACCACTTTTCGCACTTGTGTTGGTGCAGGAAACCAATTTTGCACTTGTATTAGTGTGGAAAAAACACTTTTTGCACTTGTGATAGTGTTGAAAAACCACTTTTCGCACTTGTGCTAGTGTTGAAAAACCACTTTTCGCACTTGTGTTGGTGCAGGAAACCACTTTTGCACTTGTATTAGTGTGGAAAAACCACTTTTCGCACTTGTGTTAGTGTTGAAAAACCACTTTTCGCACTTGTGTTAGTGTTGAAAAACCACTTTTCGCACTTGTGTTAGTGTTGAAAAACCACTTTTCGCACTTGTGTTGGTGCAGGAAACCACTTTTGCACTTGTATTAGTGTGGAAAAACCACTTTTCGCACTTGTGTTGGTGCAGGAAACCACTTTTGCACTTGTATTAGTGTGGAAAAAACACTTTTTGCATTTGTGATAGTGTTGAAAAACCACTTTTCGCACTTGTTTTAGTGTTGAAAAACCACTTTTCGCACTTGTGTTGGTGCAGGAAACCATTTTTGCACTTGTATTAGTGTGGAAAAAACACTTTTTGCACTTGTGATAGTGTTGAAAAACCACTTTTCGCACTTGTGCTAGTGTTGAAAAACCACTTTTCGCACTTGTGTTGGTGCAGGAAACCACTTTTGCACTTGTATTAGTGTGGAAAAACCACTTTTCGCACTTGTGTTAGTGTTGAAAAACCACTTTTCGCACGTGTTAGTGTTGAAAAACCACTTTTCGCACTTGTGTTGGTGCAGGAAACCACGTTTACACTTGTATTAGTGTGGAAAAACCACTTTTTGCACTTGTGTTAGTGTTGAAAAACCACTTTTCGCACTTGTGTTAGTGTTGAAAAACCACTTTTCGCACTTGTGTTGGTGCAGGAAACCACTTTTGCACTTGTATTAGTGTGGAAAAAACACTTTTTGCACTTGTGATAGTGTTGAAAAACCACTTTTCGCACTTGTGCTAGTGTTGAAAAACCACTTTTCGCACTTGTGTTGGTGCAGGAAACCACTTTTGCACTTGTATTAGTGTGGAAAAACCACTTTTCGCACTTGTGTTAGTGTTGAAAAACCACTTTTCGCACTTGTGTTAGTGTTGAAAAACCACTTTTCGCACTTGTGTTAGTGTTGAAAAACCACTTTTCGCACTTGTGTTGGTGCAGGAAACCACTTTTGCACTTGTATTAGTGTGGAAAAACCACTTTTCGCACTTGTGTTAGTGTTGAAAAACCACTTTTCGCACTTGTGTTAGTGTTGAAAAACCACCACTTTTCGCTCCTGTGTTAGTGTTGAAAAACCACTTTTTGCACTTGTGTTGTTTCAGGAAACCACTTTTGCACTTGAATTAGTGTGGAAAAAACACTTTTCGCACTTGTGTTAGTGTTGAAAAACCACTTTTCGCACTTGTGTTGGTGCCGGAAACCACTTTTGCACTTGTATTAGTGTGGAAAAACCATTTTTCGCACTTGTGTTAGTGTTGAAAAACCACTTTTCGCACTTGTGTTAGTGTTGAAAAACCACTTATCGCACTTGTGTTAGTGTTGAAAAACCACTTTTCGCACTTGTGTTGGTGCAGGAAAGCACTTTTGCACTTGTATTAGTGTGGCAAAAACACTTTTCGCACTTGTGTTAGTGTTGAAAAACCACTTTTCGCACTTTTGTTCGTGTTGAAAAACCACTTTTCACACTTGTGTTAGTGTTGAAAAACCACTTTTCGCACTTGTGTTAGTGTTGAAAAACCACTTTTCGCACTTGTGTTGATGCAGGAAACCACTTTTGCACTTGTATTAGTGTGGAAAAAACACTTTTTGCACTTGTGACAGTGTTGAAAAACCACTTTTCGCACTTGTGTTAGTCTTGAAAAACCACGTTTCGCACTTGTGTTGGTGCAGGAAACCACTTTTGCACTTGTATTAGTGTGGAAAAACCACTTTTCGCACTTGTGTTAGTGTTGAAAAACCACTTTTCGCACTTGTGTTAGTGTTGAAAAACCAATTTTCGCACTTGTGTTAGTGTTGAAAAACCACTTTTTGCACTTGTGTTAGTGTTGAAAAACCACTTTTCGCACTTGTGTTGGTGCAGGAAACCACTTTTGCACTTGTATTAGTGTGGAAAAACCACTTTTCGCACTTGTGTTAGTGTTGAAAAACCACTTTTTGCACTTGTGTTAGTGTTGAAAAACTACTTTTCGCACTTGTGTTGGTGCAGGAAACCACTTTTGCACTTGTATTAGTGTGGAAAAAACACTTTTTGCACTTGTGATAGTGTTGAAAAACCACTTTTCGCACTTGTGCTAGAGTTGAAAAACCACTTTTCGCACTTGTGTTGGTGCAGGAAACCACTTTTGCACTTGTATTAGTGTGGAAAAACCACTTTTCGCACTTGTGTTAGTGTTGAAAAACCACTTTTCGCACTTGTGTTAGTGTTGAAAAACCACTTTTCGCACTTGTGTTGGTGCAGGAAACCACTTTTGCACTTCTATTAGTGTGGAAAAACCACTTTTCACACTTGTGTTAGTGTTGAAAAACCACTTTTCGCGCTTGTGTTAGTGTTGAAAAACCACTTTTCGCACTTGGGTTGGTGCAGGAAACCACTTTTGCACTTGTATTAGTGTTGAAAAACCACTTTTCGCACTTGTGTTAGTGTTGAAAAACCACTTTTTGCATTTGTGTTGGTGCAGGAAACCACTTTTGCACTTGTATTAGTGTGGAAAAAACACTTTTTGCATTTGTGATAGTGTTGAAAAACCACTTTTCGCACTTGTTTTAGTGTTGAAAAACCACTTTTCGCACTTGTGTTGGTGCAGGAAACCATTTTTGCACTTGTATTAGTGTGGAAAAAACACTTTTTGCACTTGTGATAGTGTTGAAAAACCACTTTTCGCACTTGTGCTAGTGTTGAAAAACCACTTTTCGCACTTGTGTTGGTGCAGGAAACCACTTTTGCACTTGTATTAGTGTGGAAAAACCACTTTTCGCACTTGTGTTAGTGTTGAAAAACCACTTTTCGCACTTGTGTTAGTGTTGAAAAACCACTTTTCGCACTTGTGTTGGTGCAGGAAACCACTTTTGCACTTGTATTAGTGTGGAAAAACCACTTTTTGCACTTGTGTTAGTGTTGAAAAACCACTTTTCGCACTTGTGTTAGTGTTGAAAAACCACTTTTCGCACTTGTGTTGGTGCAGGAAACCACTTTTGCACTTGTATTAGTGTGGAAAAAACACTTTTTGCACTTGTGATAGTGTTGAAAAACCACTTTTCGCACTTGTGCTAGTGTTGAAAAACCACTTTTCACACTTGTGTTGGTGCAGGAAACCACTTTTGCACTTGTATTAGTGTGGAAAAACCACTTTTCGCACTTGTGTTAGTGTTGAAAAACCACTTTTCGCACTTGTGTTAGTGTTGAAAAACCACTTTTCGCACTTGGGTTAGTGTTGAAAAACCACTTTTCGCACTTGTGTTGGTGCAGGAAACCACTTTTGCACTTGTATTAGTGTGGAAAAACCACTTTTCGCACTTGTGTTAGTGTTGAAAAACCACTTTTCGCACTTGTGTTAGTGTTGAAAAACCACTTTTCGCACTTGTGTAGGTGCAGGAAACCACTTTTGCACTTGTATTAGTGTGGAAAAACCACTTTTCGCACTTGAGTTAGTGTTGAAAAACCACTTTTCGCACTTGTGTTAGTGTTGAAAAACCACTTTTCGCACTTGTGTTGGTGCAGGAAACCACTTTTGCACTTGTATTAGTGTGGAAAAAACACTTTTTGCACTTGTGATAGTGTTGAAAAACCACTTTTTGCACTTGTGCTAGTGTTGAAAAACCACTTTTCGCACTTGTGTTGGTGCAGGAAACCACTTTTGCACTTGTATTAGTGTGGAAAAACCACTTTTCGCACTTGTGTTAGTGTTGAAAAACCACTTTTCGCACTTGTGTTGGTGCAGGAAACCACTTTTGCACTTGTATTAGTGTGGAAAAACCACTTTTTGCACTTGTGTTAGTGTTGAAAAACCACTTTTCGCACTTGTGATAGTGTTGAAAAACCACTTTTCGCACTTGTGTTGGTGCAGGAAACCAAACCACTTTTGCACTTGTATTAGTGTGGAAAAACCACTTTTCGCACTTGTGTTAGTGTTGAAAAACCACTTTTCGCACTTGTGTTGGTGCAGGAAACCACTTTTGCACTTGTATTAGTGTGGAAAAACCACTTTTTGCACTTGTGTTAGTGTTGAAAAACCACTTTTCGCACTTGTGTTAGTGTTGAAAAACCACTTTTCACACTTGTGTTGGTGTAGGAAACCACTTTTGCACTTGTATTAGTGTGGAAAAACCACTTTTCGCACTTGTGTTGGTGCAGGAAACCACTTTTGCACTTGTATTAGTGTGGAAAAAACACTTTTTGCATTTGTGATAGTGTTGAAAAACCACTTTTCGCACTTGTTTTAGTGTTGAAAAACCACTTTTCGCACTTGTGTTGGTGCAGGAAACAATTTTTGCACTTGTATTAGTGTGGAAAAAACACTTTTTGCACTTGTGATAGTGTTGAAAAACCACTTTTCGCACTTGTGCTAGTGTTGAAAAACCACTTTTCGCACTTGTGTTGGTGCAGGAAACCACTTTTGCACTTGTATTAGTGTGGAAAAACCACTTTTCGCACTTGTGTTAGTGTTGAAAAACCACTTTTCGCACGTGTTAGTGTTGAAAAACCACTTTTCGCACTTGTGTTGGTGCAGGAAACCACGTTTGCACTTGTATTAGTGTGGAAAAACCACTTTTTGCACTTGTGTTAATGTTGAAAAACCACTTTTCGCACTTGTGTTGGTGCAGGAAACCAATTTTGCACTTGTATTAGTGTGGAAAAAACACTTTTTGCACTTGTGATAGTGTTGAAAAACCACTTTTCGCACTTGTGCTAGTGTTGAAAAACCACTTTTCGCACTTGTGTTGGTGCAGGAAACCACTTTTGCACTTGTATTAGTGTGGAAAAACCACTTTTCGCACTTGTGTTAGTGTTGAAAAACCACTTTTCGCACTTGTGTTAGTGTTGAAAAACCACTTTTCGCACTTGTGTTAGTGTTGAAAAACCACTTTTCGCACTTGTGTTGGTGCAGGAAACCACTTTTGCACTTGTATTAGTGTGGAAAACCACTTTTCGCACTTGTGTTAGTGTTGAAAAACCACTTTTCGCACTTGTGTTAGTGTTGAAAAACCACCACTTTTCGCTCTTGTGTTAGTGTTGAAAAACCACTTTTTGCACTTGTGTTGTTTCAGGAAACCACTTTTGCACTTGAATTAGTGTGGAAAAAACACTTTTCGCACTTGTGTTAGTGTTGAAAAACCACTTTTCGCACTTGTGTTGGTGCAGGAAACCACTTTTGCACTTGTATTAGTGTGGAAAAACCATTTTTCGCACTTGTGTTAGTGTTGAAAAACCACTTTTCGCACTTGTGTTAGTGTTGAAAAACCACTTATCGCACTTGTGTTAGTGTTGAAAAACCACTTTTCGCACTTGTGTTGGTGCAGGAAAGCACTTTTGCACTTGTATTAGTGTGGCAAAAACACTTTTCGCACTTGTGTTAGTGTTGAAAAACCACTTTTCGCACTTTTGTTCGTGTTGAAAAACCACTTTTCACACTTGTGTTAGTGTTGAAAAACCACTTTTCGCACTTGTGTTAGTGTTGAAAAACCACTTTTCGCACTTGTGTTGATGCAGGAAACCACTTTTGCACTTGTATTAGTGTGGAAAAAACACTTTTTGCACTTGTGACAGTGTTGAAAAACCACTTTTCGCACTTGTGTTAGGCTTGAAAAACCACTTTTCGCACTTGTGTTGGTGCAGGAAACCACTTTTGCACTTGTATTAGTGTGGAAAAACCACTTTTCGCACTTGTGTTAGTGTTGAAAAACCAATTTTCGCACTTGTGTTAGTGTTGAAAAACCACTTTTTGCACTTGTGTTAGTGTTGAAAAACCACTTTTCGCACTTGTGTTGGTGCAGGAAACCACTTTTGCACTTGTATTAGTGTGGAAAAACCACTTTTCGCACTTGTGTTAGTGTTGAAAAACCACTTTTCGCACTTGTGTTAGTGTTGAAAAACCACTTTTCGCACTTGTGTTGGTGCAGGAAACCACTTTTGCACTTGTATTAGTGTGGAAAAAACACTTTTTGTACTTGTGATAGTGTTGAAAAACCACTTTTCGCACTTGTGCTAGAGTTGAAAAACCACTTTTCGCACTTGTGTTGGTGCAGGAAACCACTTTTGCACTTGTATTAGTGTGGAAAAACCACTTTTCGCACTTGTGTTAGTGTTGAAAAACCACTTTTCGCACTTGTGTTAGTGTTGAAAAACCACTTTTCGCACTTGTGTTGGTGCAGGAAACCACTTTTGCACTTCTATTAGTGTGGAAAAACCACTTTTCGCACTTGTGTTAGTGTTGAAAAACCACTTTTCGCGCTTGTGTTAGTGTTGAAAAACCACTTTTCGCACTTGGGTTGGTGCAGGAAACCACTTTTGCACTTGTATTAGTGTTGAAAAACCACTTTTCGCACTTGTGTTAGTGTTGAAAAACCACTTTTCGCATTTGTGTTGGTGCAGGAAACCACTTTTGCACTTGTATTAGTGTGGAAAAAACACTTTTTGCATTTGTGATAGTGTTGAAAAACCACTTTTCGCACTTGTTTTAGTGTTGAAAAACCACTTTTCGCACTTGTGTTGGTGCAGGAAACCATTTTTGCACTTGTATTAGTGTGGAAAAAACACTTTTTGCACTTGTGATAGTGTTGAAAAACCACTTTTCGCACTTGTGCTAGTGTTGAAAAACCACTTTTCGCACTTGTGTTGGTGCAGGAAACCACTTTTGCACTTGTATTAGTGTGGAAAAACCACTTTTCGCACTTGTGTTAGTGTTGAAAAACCACTTTTCGCACTTGTGTTAGTGTTGAAAAACCACTTTTCGCACTTGTGTTAGTGTTGAAAAACCACTTATCGCACTTGTGTTAGTGTTGAAAAACCACTTTTCGCACTTGTGTTGGTGCAGGAAAGCACTTTTGCACTTGTATTAGTGTGGCAAAAACACTTTTCGCACTTGTGTTAGTGTTGAAAAACCACTTTTCGCACTTTTGTTCGTGTTGAAAAACCACTTTTCACACTTGTGTTAGTGTTGAAAAACCACTTTTCGCACTTGTGTTAGTGTTGAAAAACCACTTTTCGCACTTGTGTTGATGCAGGAAACCACTTTTGCACTTGTATTAGTGTGGAAAAAACACTTTTTGCACTTGTGACAGTGTTGAAAAACCACTTTTCGCACTTGTGTTAGGCTTGAAAAACCACTTTTCGCACTTGTGTTGGTGCAGGAAACCACTTTTGCACTTGTATTAGTGTGGAAAAACCACTTTTCGCACTTGTGTTAGTGTTGAAAAACCAATTTTCGCACTTGTGTTAGTGTTGAAAAACCACTTTTTGCACTTGTGTTAGTGTTGAAAAACCACTTTTCGCACTTGTGTTGGTGCAGGAAACCACTTTTGCACTTGTATTAGTGTGGAAAAACCACTTTTCGCACTTGTGTTAGTGTTGAAAAACCACTTTTCGCACTTGTGTTAGTGTTGAAAAACCACTTTTCGCACTTGTGTTGGTGCAGGAAACCACTTTTGCACTTGTATTAGTGTGGAAAAAACACTTTTTGTACTTGTGATAGTGTTGAAAAACCACTTTTCGCACTTGTGCTAGAGTTGAAAAACCACTTTTCGCACTTGTGTTGGTGCAGGAAACCACTTTTGCACTTGTATTAGTGTGGAAAAACCACTTTTCGCACTTGTGTTAGTGTTGAAAAACCACTTTTCGCACTTGTGTTAGTGTTGAAAAACCACTTTTCGCACTTGTGTTGGTGCAGGAAACCACTTTTGCACTTCTATTAGTGTGGAAAAACCACTTTTCGCACTTGTGTTAGTGTTGAAAAACCACTTTTCGCGCTTGTGTTAGTGTTGAAAAACCACTTTTCGCACTTGGGTTGGTGCAGGAAACCACTTTTGCACTTGTATTAGTGTTGAAAAACCACTTTTCGCACTTGTGTTAGTGTTGAAAAACCACTTTTCGCATTTGTGTTGGTGCAGGAAACCACTTTTGCACTTGTATTAGTGTGGAAAAAACACTTTTTGCATTTGTGATAGTGTTGAAAAACCACTTTTCGCACTTGTTTTAGTGTTGAAAAACCACTTTTCGCACTTGTGTTGGTGCAGGAAACCATTTTTGCACTTGTATTAGTGTGGAAAAAACACTTTTTGCACTTGTGATAGTGTTGAAAAACCACTTTTCGCACTTGTGCTAGTGTTGAAAAACCACTTTTCGCACTTGTGTTGGTGCAGGAAACCACTTTTGCACTTGTATTAGTGTGGAAAAACCACTTTTCGCACTTGTGTTAGTGTTGAAAAACCACTTTTCGCACTTGTGTTAGTGTTGAAAAACCACTTTTCGCACTTGTGTTGGTGCAGGAAACCACTTTTGCACTTGTATTAGTGTGGAAAAACCACTTTTTGCACTTGTGTTAGTGTTGAAAAACCACTTTTCGCACTTGTGTTAGTGTTGAAAAACCACTTTTCGCACTTGTGTTGGTGCAGGAAACCACTTTTGCACTTGTATTAGTGTGGAAAAAACACTTTTTGCACTTGTGATAGTGTTGAAAAACCACTTTTCGCACTTGTGCTAGTGTTGAAAAACCACTTTTCGCACTTGTGTTTGTGCAGGAAACCACTTTTGCACTTGTATTAGTGTGGAAAAACCACTTTTCGCACTTGTGTTAGTGTTGAAAAACCACTTTTTGCACTTGTGTTAGTGTTGAAAAACCACTTTTCGCACTTGTGTTAGTGTTGAAAAACCACTTTTCGCACTTGTGTTGGTGCAGGAAACCACTTTTGCACTTGTATTAGTGTGGAAAAACCACTTTTCGCACTTGAGTTAGTGTTGAAAAACCACTTTTCGCACTTGTGTTAGTGTTGAAAAACCACTTTTCGCACTTGTGTTGGTGCAGGAAACCACTTTTGCACTTGTATTAGTGTGGAAAAAACACTTTTTGCACTTGTGATAGTGTTGAAAAACCACTTTTTGCACTTGTGCTAGTGTTGAAAAACCACTTTTCGCACTTGTGTTGGTGCAGGAAACCACTTTTGCACTTGTATTAGTGTGGAAAAACCACTTTTCGCACTTGTGTTAATGTTGAAAAACCACTTTTCGCACTTGTGTTGGTGCAGGAAACCACTTTTGCACTTGTATTAGTGTGGAAAAACCACTTTTCGCACTTGTGTTAGTGTTGAAAAACCACTTTTCGCACTTGTGTTGGTGCAGGAAACCACTTTTGCACTTGTATTAGTGTGGAAAAACCACTTTTTGCACTTGTGTTAGTGTTGAAAAACCACTTTTCGCACTTGTGTTAGTGTTGAAAAACCACTTTTCGCACTTGTGTTGGTGCAGGAAACCAAACCACTTTTGCACTTGTATTAGTGTGGAAAAACCACTTTTCGCACTTGTGTTAGTGTTGAAAAACCACTTTTCGCACTTGTGTTAGTGTTGAAAAACCACTTTTCGCACTTGTGTTAGTGTTGAAAAACCACTTTTCGCACTTGTGTTAGTGTTGAAAAACCACTTTTCGCACTTGTGTTGGTGCAGGAAACCACTTTTGCACTTGTATTAGTGTGGAAAAACCACTTTTCGCACTTGTGTTAGTGTTGAAAAACCACTTTTCGCACTTGTGTTAGTGTTGAAAAACCACTTTTCGCACTTGTGTTGGTGCAGGAAACCACTTTTGCACTTGTATTAGTGTGGAAAAAACACTTTTTGCACTTGTGATAGTGTTGAAAAACCACTTTTCGCATTTGTGCTAGAGTTGAAAAACCACTTTTCGCACTTGTGTTGGTGCAGGAAACCACTTTTGCACTTGTATTAGTGTGGAAAAACCACTTTTCGCACTTGTGTTAGTGTTGAAAAACCACTTTTCGCACTTGTGTTGGTGCAGGAAACCACTTTTGCACTTGTATTAGTGTGGAAAAACCACTTTTTGCACTTGTGTTAGTGTTGAAAAACCACTTTTCGCACTTGTGTTAGTGTTGAAAAACCACTTTTCGCACTTGTGTTGGTGCAGGAAACCAAACGACTTTTGCACTTGTATTAGTGTGGAAAAACCACTTTTCGCACTTGTGTTAGTGTTGAAAAACCACTTTTCGCACTTGTGTTGGTGCAGGAAACCACTTTTGCACTTGTATTAGTGTGGAAAAACCACTTTTTGCACTTGTGTTAGTGTTGAAAAACCACTTTTCGCACTTGTGTTAGTGTTGAAAAACCACTTTTCACACTTGTGTTGGTGTAGGAAACCACTTTTGCACTTGTATTAGTGTGGAAAAACCACTTTTCGCACTTGTGTTGGTGCAGGAAACCACTTTTGCACTTGTATTAGTGTGGAAAAAACACTTTTTGCATTTGTGATAGTGTTGAAAAACCACTTTTCGCACTTGTTTTAGTGTTGAAAAACCACTTTTCGCACTTGTGTTGGTGCAGGAAACCATTTTTGCACTTGTATTAGTGTGGAAAAAACACATTTTGCACTTGTGATAGTGTTGAAAAACCACTTTTCGCACTTGTGCTAGTGTTGAAAAACCACTTTTCGCACTTGTGTTGGTGCAGGAAACCACTTTTGCACTTGTATTAGTGTGGAAAAACCACTTTTCGCACTTGTGTTAGTGTTGAAAAACCACTTTTCGCACGTGTTAGTGTTGAAAAACCACTTTTCGCACTTGTGTTGGTGCAGGAAACCACGTTTGCACTTGTATTAGTGTGGAAAAACCACTTTTTGCACTTGTGTTAGTGTTGAAAAACCACTTTTCGCACTTGTGTTAGTGTTGAAAAACCACTTTTCGCACTTGTGTTGGTGCAGGAAACCACTTTTGCACTTGTATTAGTGTGGAAAAACCACTTTTCGCACTTGTGTTAATGTTGAAAAACCACTTTTCGCACTTGTGTTGGTGCAGGAAACCACTTTTGCACTTGTATTAGTGTGGAAAAACCACTTTTCGCACTTGTGTTAGTGTTGAAAAACCACTTTTCGCACTTGTGTTGGTGCAGGAAACCACTTTTGCACTTGTATTAGTGTGGAAAAACCACTTTTTGCACTTGTGTTAGTGTTGAAAAACCACTTTTCGCACTTGTGTTAGTGTTGAAAAACCACTTTTCGCACTTGTGTTGGTGCAGGAAACCAAACCACTTTTGCACTTGTATTAGTGTGGAAAAACCACTTTTCGCACTTGTGTTAGTGTTGAAAAACCACTTTTCGCACTTGTGTTAGTGTTGAAAAACCACTTTTCGCACTTGTGTTAGTGTTGAAAAACCACTTTTCGCACTTGTGTTAGTGTTGAAAAACCACTTTTCGCACTTGTGTTGGTGCAGGAAACCACTTTTGCACTTGTATTAGTGTGGAAAAACCACTTTTCGCACTTGTGTTAGTGTTGAAAAACCACTTTTCGCACTTGTGTTAGTGTTGAAAAACCACTTTTCGCACTTGTGTTGGTGCAGGAAACCACTTTTGCACTTGTATTAGTGTGGAAAAAACACTTTTTGCACTTGTGATAGTGTTGAAAAACCACTTTTCGCATTTGTGCTAGAGTTGAAAAACCACTTTTCGCACTTGTGTTGGTGCAGGAAACCACTTTTGCACTTGTATTAGTGTGGAAAAACCACTTTTCGCACTTGTGTTAGTGTTGAAAAACCACTTTTCGCACTTGTGTTGGTGCAGGAAACCACTTTTGCACTTGTATTAGTGTGGAAAAACCACTTTTTGCACTTGTGTTAGTGTTGAAAAACCACTTTTCGCACTTGTGTTAGTGTTGAAAAACCACTTTTCGCACTTGTGTTGGTGCAGGAAACCAAACGACTTTTGCACTTGTATTAGTGTGGAAAAACCACTTTTCGCACTTGTGTTAGTGTTGAAAAACCACTTTTCGCACTTGTGTTGGTGCAGGAAACCACTTTTGCACTTGTATTAGTGTGGAAAAACCACTTTTTGCACTTGTGTTAGTGTTGAAAAACCACTTTTCGCACTTGTGTTAGTGTTGAAAAACCACTTTTCACACTTGTGTTGGTGTAGGAAACCACTTTTGCACTTGTATTAGTGTGGAAAAACCACTTTTCGCACTTGTGTTGGTGCAGGAAACCACTTTTGCACTTGTATTAGTGTGGAAAAAACACTTTTTGCATTTGTGATAGTGTTGAAAAACCACTTTTCGCACTTGTTTTAGTGTTGAAAAACCACTTTTCGCACTTGTGTTGGTGCAGGAAACCATTTTTGCACTTGTATTAGTGTGGAAAAAACACATTTTGCACTTGTGATAGTGTTGAAAAACCACTTTTCGCACTTGTGCTAGTGTTGAAAAACCACTTTTCGCACTTGTGTTGGTGCAGGAAACCACTTTTGCACTTGTATTAGTGTGGAAAAACCACTTTTCGCACTTGTGTTAGTGTTGAAAAACCACTTTTCGCACGTGTTAGTGTTGAAAAACCACTTTTCGCACTTGTGTTGGTGCAGGAAACCACGTTTGCACTTGTATTAGTGTGGAAAAACCACTTTTTGCACTTGTGTTAGTGTTGAAAAACCACTTTTCGCACTTGTGTTAGTGTTGAAAAACCACTTTTCGCACTTGTGTTGGTGCAGGAAACCACTTTTGCACTTGTATTAGTGTGGAAAAAACACTTTTTGCACTTGTGATAGTGTTGAAAAACCACTTTTCGCACTTGTGCTAGTGTTGAAAAACCACTTTTCGCACTTGTGTTGGTGCAGGAAACCACTTTTGCACTTGTATTAATGTGGAAAAACCACTTTTCGCACTTGTGTTAGTGTTGAAAAACCACTTTTCGCACTTGTGTTAGTGTTGAAAAACCACTTTTCGCACTTGTGTTAGTGTTGAAAAACCACTTTTCGCACTTGTGTTGGTGCAGGAAACCACTTTTGCACTTGTATTAGTGTGGAAAAACCACTTTTCGCACTTGTGTTAGTGTTGAAAAACCACTTTTCGCACTTGTGTTAGTGTTGAAAAACCACCACTTTTCGCTCTTGTGTTAGTGTTGAAAAACCACTTTTTGCACTTGTGTTGTTTCAGGAAACCACTTTTGCACTTGAATTAGTGTGGAAAAAACACTTTTCGCACTTGTGTTAGTGTTGAAAAACCACTTTTCGCACTTGTGTTGGTGCAGGAAACCACTTTTGCACTTGTATTAGTGTGGAAAAACCATTTTTCGCACTTGTGTTAGTGTTGAAAAACCACTTTTCGCACTTGTGTTAGTGTTGAAAAACCACTTATCGCACTTGTGTTAGTGTTGAAAAACCACTTTTCGCACTTGTGTTGGTGCAGGAAAGCACTTTTGCACTTGTATTAGTGTGGCAAAAACACTTTTCGCACTTGTGTTAGTGTTGAAAAACCACTTTTCGCACTTTTGTTCGTGTTGAAAAACCACTTTTCACACTTGTGTTAGTGTTGAAAAACCACTTTTCGCACTTGTGTTAGTGTTGAAAAACCACTTTTCGCACTTGTGTTGATGCAGGAAACCACTTTTGCACTTGTATTAGTGTGGAAAAAACACTTTTTGCACTTGTGACAGTGTTGAAAAACCACTTTTCGCCCTTGTGTTAGTCTTGAAAAACCACTTTTCGCACTTGTGTTGGTGCAGGAAACCACTTTTGCACTTGTATTAGTGTGGAAAAACCACTTTTCGCACTTGTGTTAGTGTTGAAAAACCAATTTTCGCACTTGTGTTAGTGTTGAAAAACCAATTTTTGCACTTGTGTTAGTGTTGAAAAACCACTTTTCGCACTTGTGTTGGTGCAGGAAACCACTTTTGCACTTGTATTAGTGTGGAAAAACCACTTTTCGCACTTGTGTTAGTGTTGAAAAACCACTTTTCGCACTTGTGTTAGTGTTGAAAAACCACTTTTCGCACTTGTGTTGGTGCAGGAAACCACTTTTGCACTTGTATTAGTGTGGAAAAAACACTTTTTGCACTTGTGATAGTGTTGAAAAACCACTTTACGCACTTGTGCTAGAGTTGAAAAACCACTTTTCGCACTTGTGTTGGTGCAGGAAACCACTTTTGCACTTGTATTAGTGTGGAAAAACCACTTTTCGCACTTGTGTTAGTGTTGAAAAACCACTTTTCGCACTTGTGTTAGTGTTGAAAAACCACTTTTCGCACTTGTGTTGGTGCAGGAAACCACTTTTGCACTTCTATTAGTGTGGAAAAACCACTTTTCGCACTTGTGTTAGTGTTGAAAAACCACTTTTCGCGCTTGTGTTAGTGTTGAAAAACCACTTTTCGCACTTGGGTTGGTGCAGGAAACCACTTTTGCACTTGTATTAGTGTTGAAAAACCACTTTTCGCACTTGTGTTAGTGTTGAAAAACCACTTTTCGCATTTGTGTTGGTGCAGGAAACCACTTTTGCACTTGTATTAGTGTGGAAAAAACACTTTTTGCATTTGTGATAGTGTTGAAAAACCACTTTTCGCACTTGTTTTAGTGTTGAAAAACCACTTTTCGCACTTGTGTTGGTGCAGGAAACCATTTTTGCACTTGTATTAGTGTGGAAAAAACACTTTTTGCACTTGTGATAGTGTTGAAAAACCACTTTTCGCACTTGTGCTAGTGTTGAAAAACCACTTTTCGCACTTGTGTTGGTGCAGGAAACCACTTTTGCACTTGTATTAGTGTGGAAAAACCACTTTTCGCACTTGTGTTAGTGTTGAAAAACCACTTTTCGCACTTGTGTTAGTGTTGAAAAACCACTTTTCGCACTTGTGTTGGTGCAGGAAACCACTTTTGCACTTGTATTAGTGTGGAAAAACCACTTTTTGCACTTGTGTTAGTGTTGAAAAACCACTTTTCGCACTTGTGTTAGTGTTGAAAAACCACTTTTCGCACTTGTGTTGGTGCAGGAAACCACTTTTGCACTTGTATTAGTGTGGAAAAAACACTTTTTGCACTTGTGATAGTGTTGAAAAACCACTTTTCGCACTTGTGCTGGTGTTGAAAAACCACTTTTCGCACTTGTGTTGGTGCAGGAAACCACTTTTGCACTTGTATTAGTGTGGAAAAACCACTTTTCGCACTTGTGTTAGTGTTGAAAAACCACTTTTCGCACTTGTGTTAGTGTTGAAAAACCACTTTTCGCACTTGGGTTAGTGTTGAAAAACCACTTTTCGCACTTGTGTTGGTGCAGGAAACCACTTTTGCACTTGTATTAGTGTGGAAAAACCACTTTTCGCACTTGTGTTAGTGTTGAAAAACCACTTTTCGCACTTGTGTTAGTGTTGAAAAACCACTTTTCGCACTTGTGTAGGTGCAGGAAACCACTTTTGCACTTGTATTAGTGTGGAAAAACCACTTTTCGCACTTGAGTTAGTGTTGAAAAACCACTTTTCGCACTTGTGTTAGTGTTGAAAAACCACTTTTCGCACTTGTGTTGGTGCAGGAAACCACTTTTGCACTTGTATTAGTGTGGAAAAAACACTTTTTGCACTTGTGATAGTGTTGAAAAACCACTTTTTGCACTTGTGCTAGTGTTGAAAAACCACTTTTCGCACTTGTGTTGGTGCAGGAAACCACTTTTGCACTTGTATTAGTGTGGAAAAACCACTTTTCGCACTTGTGTTAATGTTGAAAAACCACTTTTCGCACTTGTGTTGGTGCAGGAAACCACTTTTGCACTTGTATTAGTGTGGAAAAACCACTTTTTGCACTTGTGTTAGTGTTGAAAAACCACTTTTCGCACTTGTGTTGGTGCAGGAAACCACTTTTGCACTTGTATTAGTGTGGAAAAACCACTTTTTGCACTTGTGTTAGTGTTGAAAAACCACTTTTCGCACTTGTGTTAGTGTTGAAAAACCACTTTTCGCACTTGTGTTGGTGCAGGAAACCAAACCACTTTTGCACTTGTATTAGTGTGGAAAAACCACTTTTCGCACTTGTGTTAGTGTTGAAAAACCACTTTTCGCACTTGTGTTAGTGTTGAAAAACCACTTTTCGCACTTGTGTTAGTGTTGAAAAACCACTTTTCGCACTTGTGTTAGTGTTGAAAAACCACTTTTCGCACTTGTGTTGGTGCAGGAAACCACTTTTGCACTTGTATTAGTGTGGAAAAACCACTTTTCGCACTTGTGTTAGTGTTGAAAAACCACTTTTCGCACTTGTGTTAGTGTTGAAAAACCACTTTTCGCACTTGTGTTGGTGCAGGAAACCACTTTTGCACTTGTATTAGTGTGGAAAAAACACTTTTTGCACTTGTGATAGTGTTGAAAAACCACTTTTCGCATTTGTGCTAGAGTTGAAAAACCACTTTTCGCACTTGTGTTGGTGCAGGAAACCACTTTTGCACTTGTATTAGTGTGGAAAAACCACTTTTCACACTTGTGTTAGTGTTGAAAAACCACTTTTCGCACTTGTGTTAGTGTTGAAAAACCACTTTTCGCACTTGTGTTGGTGCAGGAAACCACTTTTGCACTTGTATTAGTGTGGAGAAAACACTTTTTGCACTTGTGATAGTGTTGAAATACCACTTTTCACACTTGTGTTAGTGTTGAAAAACCACTTTTCGCACTTGTGTTGGGGCAGGAAACCACTTTTGCACTTGTATTAGTGTGGAAAAACCACTTTTTGCACTTGTGTTAGTGTTGAAAAACCACTTTCGCACTTGTGTTGGTGCAGGAAACCACTTTTGCACTTGTATTAGTGTGGAAAAACCACTTTTTGCACTTGTGTTAGTGTTGAAAAACCACTTTTCGCACTTGTGTTAGTGTTGAAAAACCACTTTTCGCACTTGTGTTGGTGCAGGAAACCACTTTTGCACTTGTATTAGTGTGGAAAAAACACTTTTTGCACTTGTGATAGTGTTGAAAAACCACTTTTCGCACTTGTGCTAGTGTTGAAAAACCACTTTTCGCACTTGTGTTGGTGCAGGAAACCACTTTTGCACTTGTATTAGTGTGGAAAAACCACTTTTCGCACTTGTGTTAGTGTTGAAAAACCACTTTTCGCACTTGTGTTAGTGTTGAAAAACCACTTTTCGCACTTGGGTTAGTGTTGAAAAACCACTTTTCGCACTTGTGTTGGTGCAGGAAACCACTTTTGCACTTGTATTAGTGTGGAAAAACCACTTTTCGCACTTGTGTCAGTGTTGAAAAACCACTTTTCGCACTTGTGTTAGTGTTGAAAAACCACTTTTCGCACTTGTGTAGGTGCAGGAAACCACTTTTGCACTTGTATTAGTGTGGAAAAACCACTTTTCGCACTTGAGTTAGTGTTGAAAAACCACTTTTCGCACTTGTGTTAGTGTTGAAAAACCACTTTTCGCACTTGTGTTGGTGCAGGAAACCACTTTTGCACTTGTATTAGTGTGGAAAAAACACTTTTTGCACTTGTGATAGTGTTGAAAAACCACTTTTTGCACTTGTGCTAGTGTTGAAAAACCACTTTTCGCACTTGTGTTGGTGCAGGAAACCACTTTTGCACTTGTATTAGTGTGGAAAAACCACTTTTCGCACTTGTGTTAATGTTGAAAAACCACTTTTCGCACTTGTGTTGGTGCAGGAAACCACTTTTGCACTTCTATTAGTGTGGAAAAACCACTTTTCGCACTTGTGTTAGTGGTGAAAAACCACTTTTCACACTTCTGTTGGTGCAGGAAACCACTTTTGCACTTGTATTAGTGTGGAAAACCACTTTTCGCACTTGTGTTAGTGTTGAAAAACCACTTTTCGCACTTGTGTTAGTGATGAAAAACCACTTTTCGCACTTGTGTTGGTGCAGGAAACCACTTTTGCACTTGTATTAGTGTGGAAAACCACTTTTCGCACTTGTGTTAGTGTTGAAAAACCACTTTTCGCACTTGTGTTAGTGTTGAAAAACCACTTTTCGCACTTGTGTTAGTGTTGAAAAACCACTTTTCGCACTTCTGTTGGTGCAGGAAACCACTTTTGCACTTGTATTAGTGTGGAAAAAACACTTTTTGCACTTGTGATAGTGTTGAAATACCACTTTTTGCACTTGTGTTAGTGTTGAAAAACCACTTTTCGCAGTTGTGTTGGTGCAGGAAACCACTTTTGCACTTGTATTAGTGTGGAAAAACCACTTTTCGCACTTGTGTTAGTGTTGAAAAACCATTTTCGCACTTCTGTTGGTGCAGGAAACCACTTTTGCACTTGTATTAGTGTGGAAAAAACACTTTTTGCACTTGTGATAGTGTTGAAATAGCACTTTTTGCACTTGTGTTAGTGTTGAAAAACCACTTTTCGCAGTTGTGTTGGTGCAGGAAACCACTTTTGCACTTGTATTAGTGTGGGAAAACCACTTTTCGCACTTGTGTTAGTGTTGAAAAACCACTTTTCGCACTTGTGTTAGTGTTGAAAAACCACTTTTCGCACTTGTGTTAGTGTTGAAAAACCACTTTTCGCACTTCTGTTGGTGCAGGAAACCACTTTTGCACTTGTATTAGTGTGGAAAAAACACTTTTTGCACTTGTGATAGTGTCGAAATACCACTTTTTGCACTTGTGTTAGTGTTGAAAAACCACTTTTCGCAGTTGTGTTGGTGCAGGAAACCACTTTTGCACTTGTATTAGTGTGGAAAAACCACTTTTCGCACTTGTGTTAGTGTTGAAAAACCACTTTTCGCACTTCTGTTGGTGCAGGAAACCACTTTTGCACTTGTATTAGTGTGGGAAAAACACTTTTTGCACTTGTGATAGTGTTGAAATAGCACTTTTTGCACTTGTGTTAGTGTTGAAAAACCACTTTTCGCAGTTGTGTTGGTGCAGGAAACCACTTTTGCACTTGTATTAGTGTGGAAAAACCACTTTTCGCACTTGTGTTAGTGTTGAAAAACCACTTTTCGCACTTGTGTTGGTGCAGGACACCACTTTTGCACTTGTATTAGTGTGGAAAAAACACTTTTTGCACTTGTGATAGTGTGGAAAAAACACTTTTTGCACTTGTGTTAGTGTTGAAAAACCACTTTTCGCACTTGTGTTGGTGCAGGAAACCACTTTTGCACTTGTATTAGTGTGGAAAAACCACTTTTCGCACTTGTGTTAGTTTTGAAAAACCACTTTTTGCAGTTGTGTTAGTGTTGAAAAACCACTTATCGCCCTTGTGTTAGTGTTGAAAAACCACTTTCCGCACTTGTGTTGGTGCAGGAAACCACTTTTGCACTTGTATTAGTGTGGAAAAAATACTTTTCGCACTTGTGTTAGTGTTGAAAAACCACTTTTCGCACTTGTGTTCGTGTTGAAAAACCACTTTTCGCACTTGTGTTAGTGTTGAAAAACCACTTTTCGCACTTGTGTTAGTGTTGAAAAACCACTTTTCGCAGTTGTGTTGGTGCAGGAAATCACTTTTGCACTTGTATTAGTGTGGAAAAAACACTTTTTGCACTTGTGATAGTGTTGAAAAACCACTTTTCGCACTTGTGTTAGTGTTGAAAAACCAATTTTCGCACTTGTGTTGGTGCAGGAAACCACTTTTGCACTTGCATTAGTGTGGAAAAACCACTTTTCGCACTTGTGTTAGTGTTGAAAAACCACTTTTCGCACTTGTGTTAGTGTTGAAAAACCACTTTTCGCACTTGTGTTAGTGTTGAAAAACCACTTTTCGCACTTGTGTTGGTGCAGGAAACCACTTTTGCACTTGTATTAGTGTGGAAAAAACACTTTTTGCACTTGTGATAGTGTTGAAAAACCACTTTTCGCACTTGTGTTAGTGTTGAAAAACCACTTTTCGCACGTGTGTTGGTGCAGGAAACCACTTTTGCACTTGTTTTAGTGTGGAAAAACAACTTTTCGCACTTGTGTTAGTGTTGAAAAACCACTTTTCGCACTTGTGTTAGTGTTGAAAAACCACTTTTCGCACTTGTGTTGGTGCAGGAAACCACTTTTGCACTTGTATTAGTGTGGAAAAAAACACTTTTTGCACTTGTGATAGTGTTGAAAAACCACTTTTCGCACTTGTGTTAGTGTTGAAAAACCACTTTTCGCACTTGTGTTGGTGCAGGAAACCACTTTTGCACTTGTATTAGTGTGGGAAAACCACTTTCCGCACTTGTGTTAGTGTTGAAAAACCACTTTTCGCACTTGTGTTAATGTTGAAAAACCACTTTTCGCACTTGTGTTGGTGCAGGAAACCACTTTTGCACTTGTATTAGTGTGGAAAAAACACTTTATGCACTTGTGATAGTGTTGAAAAACCACTTTTCGCACTTGTGTTAGTGTTGAAAAACCACTTTTCGCTCTTGTGTTGGTGCAGGAAACCACTTTTGCACTTGTATTAGTGTGGAAAACCACTTTTCGCACTTGTGTTAGTGTTGAAAAACCACTTTTCGCACTTGTGTTAGTGATGAAAAACACTTTTCGCACTTGTGTTGGTGCAGGAAACCACTTTTGCACTTGTATTAGTGTGGAAAACCACTTTTCGCACTTGTGTTAGTGTTGAAAAACCACTTTTCGCACTTGTGTTAGTGTTGAAAAACCACTTTCGCACTTGTGTTAGTGTTGAAAACCCACTTTTCGCACTTCTGTTGGTGCAGGAACCACTTTTGCACTTGTATTAGTGTGGAAAAAACACTTTTGCACTTGTGATAGTGTTGAAATACCACTTTTTGCACTTGTGTTAGTGTTGAAAAACCACTTTTCGCAGTTGTGTTGGTGCAGGAAACCACTTTTGCACTTGTATTAGTGTGGAAAAACCACTTTTCGCACTTGTGTTAGTGTTGAAAAACCACTTTTCGCACTTGTGTTCGTGTT
Source organism: Myxine glutinosa (assembly GCF_964187855.1). Lineage (NCBI taxonomy): Eukaryota > Metazoa > Chordata > Myxini > Myxiniformes > Myxinidae > Myxine > Myxine glutinosa. The sequence goes on from NW_027616486.1 coordinate 59,098, forward strand.
GAAAAACCACTTTTCGAACTTGTATTAGTGTGGAAAAAACCACTTTTCGCACTTGTGTTAGTGTTGAAAAACCACTTTTCGCACTTGTGTTAGTGTTGAAAAACCACTTTTCGCACTTGTGTTGGTGCAGGAAACCACTTTTGCACTTGAATTAGTGTGGAAAAAACACTTTTTGCACTTGTGTTAGTGTTGAAAAACCACTTTTCGCACTTGTGTTGGTGCAGGAAACCACTTTTGCACTTGTATTAGTGTGGAAAAACCACTTTTCGCACTTGTGTTAGTGTTGAAAAACCACTTTTTGCAGTTGTGTTAGTGTTGAAAAACCACTTATCGCACTTGTGTTAGTGTTGAAAAACCACTTTCCGCACTTGTGTTGGTGCAGGAAACCACTTTTGCACTTGTATTAGTGTGGACAAAATACTTTTCGCACTTGTGTTAGTGTTGAAAAACCACTTTTCGCACTTGTGTTAGTGTTGAAAAACCACTTTTCGCACTTGTGTTAGTGTTGAAAAACCACTTTTCGCACTTGTGTTGGTGCAGGAAACCACTTTTGCACTTGTATTAGTGTGGAAAAAACACTTTTTGCACTTGTGATAGTGTTGAAAAACCACTTTTCGCACTTGTGTTAGTGTTGAAAAACCAATTTTCGCACTTGTGTTGGTGCAGGAAACCACTTTTGCACTTGCATTAGTGTGGAAAAACCACTTTTCGCACTTGTGTTAGTGTTGAAAAACCACTTTTCGCACTTGTGTTAGTGTTGAAAAACCACTTTTCGCACTTGTGTTAGTGTTGAAAAACTACTTTTCGCACTTGTGTTGGTGCAGGAAACCACTTTTGCACTTGTATTAGTGTGGAAAAACACTTTTTGCACTTGTGATAGTGTTGAAAAACCACTTTTCGCACTTGTGTTAGTGTTGAAAAACCACTTTTCGCACGTGTGTTGGTGCAGGAAACGACTTTTGCACTTGTTTTAGTGCGGAAAAACAACTTTTCGCACTTGTGTTAGTGTTGAAAAACCACTTTTCGCACTTGTGTTAGTGTTGAAAAACCACTTTTCGCACTTGTGTTGGTGCAGGAAACCACTTTTGCACTTGTATTAGTGTGGAAAAAAACACTTTTTGCACTTGTGATAGTGTTGAAAAACCACTTTTCGCACTTGTGTTAGTGTTGAAAAACCACTTTTCGCACTTGTGTTGGTGCAGGAAACCACTTTTGCACTTGTATTAGTGTGGAAAAACCACTTTTCGCACTTGTGTTAGTGTTGAAAAACCACTTTTCGCACTTGTGTTAGTGATGAAAAACCACTTTTCGCACTTGTGTTGGTGCAGGAAACCACTTTTGCACTTGTATTAGTGTGGAAAAACCACTTTTCGCACTTGTGTTAGTGTTGAAAAACCACTTTTCGCACTTGTGTTAGTGTTGAAAAACCACTTTTCGCACTTGTGTTAGTGTTGAAAAACCACTTTTCGCACTTCTGTTGGTGCAGGAAACCACTTTTGCACTTGTATTAGTGTGGAAAAAACACTTTTTGCACTTGTGATAGTGTTGAAATACCACTTTTTGCACTTGTGTTAGTGTTGAAAAACCACTTTTCGCAGTTGTGTTGGTGCAGGAAACCACTTTTGCACTTGTATTAGTGTGGAAAAACCACTTTTCGCACTTGTGTTAGTGTTGAAAAACCACTTTTCGCACTTGTGTTGGTGCAGGAAACCACTTTTGCACTTGTATTAGTGTGGAAAAAACACTTTTTGCACTTGTGATAGTGTTGAAAAACCACTTTTCGCACTTGTGTTAGTGTTGAAAAACCAATTTTCGCACTTGTGTTGGTGCAGGAAACCACTTTTGCACTTGCATTAGTGTGGAAAAACCACTTTTCGCACTTGTGTTAGTGTTGAAAAACCACTTTTCGCACTTGTGTTAGTGTTGAAAAACCACTTTTCGCACTTGTGTTAGTGTTGAAAAACCACTTTTCGCACTTGTGTTGGTGCAGGAAACCACTTTTGCACTTGTATTAGTGTGGAAAAAACACTTTTTGCACTTGTGATAGTGTTGAAAAACCACTTTTCGCACTTGTGTTAGTGTTGAAAAACCACTTTTCGCACGTGTGTTGGTGCAGGAAACCACTTTTGCACTTGTTTTAGTGTGGAAAAACAACTTTTTGCACTTGTGTTAGTGTTGAAAAACCACTTTTCGCACTTGTGTTAGTGTTGAAAAACCACTTTTCGCACTTGTGTTGGTGCAGGAAACCACTTTTGCACTTGTATTAGTGTGGAAAAAAACACTTTTTGCACTTGTGATAGTGTTGAAAAACCACTTTTCGCACTTGTGTTAGTGTTGAAAAACCACTTTTCGCACTTGTGTTGGTGCAGGAAACCACTTTTGCACTTGTATTAGTGTGGGAAAACCACTTTCCGCACTTGTGTTAGTGTTGAAAAACCACTTTTCGCACTTGTGTTAGTGTTGAAAAACCACTTTTCGCACTTGTGTTGGTGCAGGAAACCACTTTTGCACTTGTATTAGTGTGGAAAAAACACTTTATGCACTTGTGATAGTGTTGAAAAACCACTTTGCGCACTTGTGTTAGTGTTGAAAAACCACTTTTCGCTCTTGTGTTGGTGCAGGAAACCACTTTTGCACTTGTATTAGTGTGGAAAACCACTTTTCGCACTTGTGTTAGTGTTGAAAAACCACTTTTCGCACTTGTGTTAGTGATGAAAAACCACTTTTCGCACTTGTGTTGGTGCAGGAAACCACTTTTGCACTTGTATTAGTGTGGAAAACCACTTTTCGCACTTGTGTTAGTGTTGAAAAACCACTTTTCGCACTTGTGTTAGTGTTGAAAAACCACTTTTCGCACTTGTGTTAGTGTTGAAAACCCACTTTTCGCACTTCTGTTGGTGCAGGAAACCACTTTTGCACTTGTATTAGTGTGGAAAAAACACTTTTTGCACTTGTGATAGTGTTGAAATACCACTTTTTGCACTTGTGTTAGTGTTGAAAAACCACTTTTCGCAGTTGTGTTGGTGCAGGAAACCACTTTTGCACTTGTATTAGTGTGGAAAAACCACTTTTCGCACTTGTGTTAGTGTTGAAAAACCACTTTTCGCACTTGTGTTCGTGTTGAAAAACCACTTTTCGAACTTGTATTAGTGTGGAAAAACCACTTTTCGCACTTGTGTTAGTGTTGAAAAACCACTTTTCGCACTTGTGTTAGTGTTGAAAAACCACTTTTCGCACTTGTGTTGGTGCAGGAAACCACTTTTGCACTTGAATTAGTGTGGAAAAAACACTTTTTGCACTTGTGTTAGTGTTGAAAAACCACTTTTCGCACTTGTGTTGGTGCAGGAAACCACTTTTGCACTTGTATTAGTGTGGAAAAACCACTTTTCGCACTTGTGTTAGTGTTGAAAAACCACTTTTTGCAGTTGTGTTAGTGTTGAAAAACCACTTATCGCACTTGTGTTAGTGTTGAAAAACCACTTTCCGCACTTGTGTTGGTGCAGGAAACCACTTTTGCACTTGTATTAGTGTGGACAAAATACTTTTCGCACTTGTGTTAGTGTTGAAAAACCACTTTTCGCACTTGTGTTAGTGTTGAAAAACCACTTTTCGCACTTGTGTTAGTGTTGAAAAACCACTTTTCGCACTTGTGTTGGTGCAGGAAACCACTTTTGCACTTGTATTAGTGTGGAAAAAACACTTTTTGCACTTGTGATAGTGTTGAAAAACCACTTTTCGCACTTGTGTTAGTGTTGAAAAACCAATTTTCGCACTTGTGTTGGTGCAGGAAACCACTTTTGCACTTGCATTAGTGTGGAAAAACCACTTTTCGCACTTGTGTTAGTGTTGAAAAACCACTTTTCGCACTTGTGTTAGTGTTGAAAAACCACTTTTCGCACTTGTGTTAGTGTTGAAAAACTACTTTTCGCACTTGTGTTGGTGCAGGAAACCACTTTTGCACTTGTATTAGTGTGGAAAAACACTTTTTGCACTTGTGATAGTGTTGAAAAACCACTTTTCGCACTTGTGTTAGTGTTGAAAAACCACTTTTCGCACGTGTGTTGGTGCAGGAAACGACTTTTGCACTTGTTTTAGTGCGGAAAAACAACTTTTCGCACTTGTGTTAGTGTTGAAAAACCACTTTTCGCACTTGTGTTAGTGTTGAAAAACCACTTTTCGCACTTGTGTTGGTGCAGGAAACCACTTTTGCACTTGTATTAGTGTGGAAAAAAACACTTTTTGCACTTGTGATAGTGTTGAAAAACCACTTTTCGCACTTGTGTTAGTGTTGAAAAACCACTTTTCGCACTTGTGTTGGTGCAGGAAACCACTTTTGCACTTGTATTAGTGTGGAAAAACCACTTTTCGCACTTGTGTTAGTGTTGAAAAACCACTTTTCGCACTTGTGTTAGTGATGAAAAACCACTTTTCGCACTTGTGTTGGTGCAGGAAACCACTTTTGCACTTGTATTAGTGTGGAAAAACCACTTTTCGCACTTGTGTTAGTGTTGAAAAACCACTTTTCGCACTTGTGTTAGTGTTGAAAAACCACTTTTCGCACTTGTGTTAGTGTTGAAAAACCACTTTTCGCACTTCTGTTGGTGCAGGAAACCACTTTTGCACTTGTATTAGTGTGGAAAAAACACTTTTTGCACTTGTGATAGTGTTGAAATACCACTTTTTGCACTTGTGTTAGTGTTGAAAAACCACTTTTCGCAGTTGTGTTGGTGCAGGAAACCACTTTTGCACTTGTATTAGTGTGGAAAAACCACTTTTCGCACTTGTGTTAGTGTTGAAAAACCACTTTTCGCACTTGTGTTGGTGCAGGAAACCACTTTTGCACTTGTATTAGTGTGGAAAAAACACTTTTTGCACTTGTGATAGTGTTGAAAAACCACTTTTCGCACTTGTGTTAGTGTTGAAAAACCACTTTTCGCACTTGTGTTGGTGCAGGAAACCACTTTTGCACTTGTATTAGTGTGGAAAAACCACTTTTCGCACTTGTGTTAGTGTTGAAAAACCACTTTTCGCACTTGTGTTAGTGTTGAAAAACCACTTTTCGCACTTGTGTTGGTGCAGGAAACCACTTTTGCACTTGTATTAGTGTGGAAAAAACACTTTTTGCACTTGTGATAGTGTTGAAAAACCACTTTTCGCACTTGTGCTAGAGTTGAAAAACCACTTTTCGCACTTGTGTTGGTGCAGGAAACCACTTTTGCACTTGTATTAGTGTGGAAAAACCACTTTTCGCACTTGTGTTAGTGTTGAAAAACCACTTTTCGCACTTGTGTTAGTGTTGAAAAACCACTTTTCGCACTTGTGTTGGTGCAGGAAACCACTTTTGCACTTCTATTAGTGTGGAAAAACCACTTTTCGCACTTGTGTTAGTGTTGAAAAACCACTTTTCGCGCTTGTGTTAGTGTTGAAAAACCACTTTTCGCATTTGTGTTGGTGCAGGAAACCACTTTTGAACTTGTATTAGTGTGGAAAAAACACTTTTTGCATTTGTGATAGTGTTGAAAAACCACTTTTCGCACTTGTTTTAGTGTTGAAAAACCACTTTTCGCACTTGTGTTGGTGCAGGAAACCATTTTTGCACTTGTATTAGTGTGGAAAAAACACTTTTTGCACTTGTGATAGTGTTGAAAAACCACTTTTCGCACTTGTGCTAGTGTTGAAAAACCACTTTTCGCACTTGTGTTGGTGCAGGAAACCACTTTTGCACTTGTATTAGTGTGGAAAAACCACTTTTCGCACTTGTGTTAGTGTTGAAAAACCACTTTTCGCACGTGTTAGTGTTGAAAAACCACTTTTCGCACTTGTGTTTGTGCAGGAAACCACGTTTGCACTTGTATTAGTGTGGAAAAACCACTTTTTGCACTTGTGTTAGTGTTGAAAAACCACTTTTCGCACTTGTGTTAGTGTTGAAAAACCACTTTTCGCACTTGTGTTGGTGCAGGAAACCACTTTTGCACTTGTATTAGTGTGGAAAAACACTTTTTGCACTTGTGATAGTGTTGAAAAAACACTTTTCGCACTTGTGCTAGTGTTGAAAAACCACTTTTCGCACTTGTGTTGGTGCAGGAAACCACTTTTGCACTTGTATTAGTGTGGAAAAACCACTTTTCGCACTTGTGTTAGTGTTGAAAAACCACTTTTCGCACTTGTGTTAGTGTTGAAAAACCACTTTTCGCACTTGTGTTAGTGTTGAAAAACCACTTTTCGCACTTGTGTTGGTGCAGGAAACCACTTTTGCACTTGTATTAGTGTGGAAAAACCACTTTTCGCACTTGTGTTAGTGTTGAAAAACCACTTTTCGCACTTGTGTTAGTGATGAAAAACCACTTTTCGCACTTGTGTTGGTGCAGGAAACCACTTTTGCACTTGTATTAGTGTGGAAAAACCACTTTTCGCACTTGTGTTAGTGTTGAAAAACCACTTTTCGCACTTGTGTTAGTGTTGAAAAACCACTTTTCGCACTTGTGTTAGTGTTGAAAAACCACTTTTCGCACTTCTGTTGGTGCAGGAAACCACTTTTGCACTTGTATTAGTGTGGAAAAAACACTTTTTGCACTTGTGATAGTGTTGAAATACCACTTTTTGCACTTGTGTTAGTGTTGAAAAACCACTTTTCGCAGTTGTGTTGGTGCAGGAAACCACTTTTGCACTTGTATTAGTGTGGAAAAACCACTTTTCGCACTTGTGTTAGTGTTGAAAAACCACTTTTCGCACTTGTGTTGGTGCAGGAAACCACTTTTGCACTTGTATTAGTGTGGAAAAAACACTTTTTGCACTTGTGATAGTGTTGAAAAACCACTTTTCGCACTTGTGTTAGTGTTGAAAAACCACTTTTCGCACTTGTGTTGGTGCAGGAAACCACTTTTGCACTTGTATTAGTGTGGGAAAACCACTTTCCGCACTTGTGTTAGTGTTGAAAAACCACTTTTCGCACTTGTGTTAGTGTTGAAAAACCACTTTTCGCACTTGTGTTGGTGCAGGAAACCACTTTTGCACTTGTATTAGTGTGGAAAAAACACTTTATGCACTTGTGATAGTGTTGAAAAACCACTTTTCGCACTTGTGTTAGTGTTGAAAAACCACTTTTCGCCCTTGTGTTGGTGCAGGAAACCACTTTTGCACTTGTATTAGTGTGGAAAAACCACTTTTCGCACTTGTGTTAGTGTTGAAAAACCACTTTTCGCACTTGTGTTAGTGATGAAAAACCACTTTTCGCACTTGTGTTGGTGCAGGAAACCACTTTTGCACTTGTATTAGTGTGGAAAAACCACTTTTCGCACTTGTGTTAGTGTTGAAAAACCACTTTTCGCACTTGTGTTAGTGTTGAAAAACCACTTTTCGCACTTGTGTTAGTGTTGAAAAACCACTTTTCGCACTTCTGTTGGTGCAGGAAACCACTTTTGCACTTGTATTAGTGTGGAAAAAACACTTTTTGCACTTGTGATAGTGTTGAAATACCACTTTTTGCACTTGTGTTAGTGTTGAAAAACCACTTTTCGCAGTTGTGTTGGTGCAGGAAACCACTTTTGCACTTGTATTAGTGTGGAAAAACCACTTTTCGCACTTGTGTTAGTGTTGAAAAACCACTTTTCGCACTTGTGTTGGTGCAGGAAACCACTTTTGCACTTGTATTAGTGTGGAAAAAACACTTTTTGCACTTGTGATAGTGTTGAAAAACCACTTTTCGCACTTGTGTTAGTGTTGAAAAACCACTTTTCGCACTTGTGTTGGTGCAGGAAACCACTTTTGCACTTGTATTAGTGTGGCAAAAACACTTTTTGCACTTGTGTTAGTGTTGAAAAACCACTTTTCGCACTTGTGTTCGTGTTGAAAAACCACTTTTCGCACTTGTGTTAGTGTTGAAAAACCACTTTTCGCACTTGTGTTGATGCAGGAAACCACTTTTGCACTTGTATTAGTGTGGAAAAAACACTTTTTGCACTTGTGATAGTGTTGAAAAACCACTTTTCGCACTTGTGTTGGTGCAGGAAACCACTTTTCGCACTTGTATTAGTGTGGAAAAAACACTTTATGCACTTGTGATAGTGTTGAAAAACCACTTTTCGCACTTGTGTTGGTGCAGGAAACCACTTTTGCACTTGTATTAGTGTGGAAAAAACACTTTTTGCACTTGTGATAGTGTTGAAAAACCACTTTTCGCACTTGTGTTAGTGTTGAAAAACCAATTTTCGCACTTGTGTTGGTGCAGGAAACCACTTTTGCACTTGCATTAGTGTGGAAAAACCACTTTTCGCACTTGTGTTAGTGTTGAAAAACCACTTTTCGCACTTGTGTTAGTGTTGAAAAACCACTTTTCGCACTTGTTTTAGTGTGGAAAAACCACTTTTGCACTTGCATTAGTGTGGAAAAACCACTTTTCGCACTTGTGTTAGTGTTGAAAAACCACTTTTCGCACTTGTGTTAGTGTTGAAAAACCACTTTTCGCACTTGTGTTAGTGTTGAAAAACTACTTTTCGCACTTGTGTTGGTGCAGGAAACCACTTTTGCACTTGTATTAGTGTGGAAAAACACTTTTTGCACTTGTGATAGTGTTGAAAAACCACTTTTCGCACTTGTGTTAGTGTTGAAAAACCACTTTTCGCACGTGTGTTGGTGCAGGAAACGACTTTTGCACTTGTTTTAGTGCGGAAAAACAACTTTTCGCACTTGTGTTAGTGTTGAAAAACCACTTTTCGCACTTGTGTTAGTGTTGAAAAACCACTTTTCGCACTTGTGTTGGTGCAGGAAACCACTTTTGCACTTGTATTAGTGTGGAAAAAAACACTTTTTGCACTTGTGATAGTGTTGAAAAACCACTTTTCGCACTTGTGTTAGTGTTGAAAAACCACTTTTCGCACTTGTGTTGGTGCAGGAAACCACTTTTGCACTTGTATTAGTGTGGAAAAACCACTTTTCGCACTTGTGTTAGTGTTGAAAAACCACTTTTCGCACTTGTGTTAGTGATGAAAAACCACTTTTCGCACTTGTGTTGGTGCAGGAAACCACTTTTGCACTTGTATTAGTGTGGAAAAACCACTTTTCGCACTTGTGTTAGTGTTGAAAAACCACTTTTCGCACTTGTGTTAGTGTTGAAAAACCACTTTTCGCACTTGTGTTAGTGTTGAAAAACCACTTTTCGCACTTCTGTTGGTGCAGGAAACCACTTTTGCACTTGTATTAGTGTGGAAAAAACACTTTTTGCACTTGTGATAGTGTTGAAATACCACTTTTTGCACTTGTGTTAGTGTTGAAAAACCACTTTTCGCAGTTGTGTTGGTGCAGGAAACCACTTTTGCACTTGTATTAGTGTGGAAAAACCACTTTTCGCACTTGTGTTAGTGTTGAAAAACCACTTTTCGCACTTGTGTTGGTGCAGGAAACCACTTTTGCACTTGTATTAGTGTGGAAAAAACACTTTTTGCACTTGTGATAGTGTTGAAAAACCACTTTTCGCACTTGTGTTAGTGTTGAAAAACCACTTTTCGCACTTGTGTTGGTGCAGGAAACCACTTTTGCACTTGTATTAGTGTGGAAAAACCACTTTTCGCACTTGTGTTAGTGTTGAAAAACCACTTTTCGCACTTGTGTTAGTGTTGAAAAACCACTTTTCGCACTTGTGTTGGTGCAGGAAACCACTTTTGCACTTGTATTAGTGTGGAAAAAACACTTTTTGCACTTGTGATAGTGTTGAAAAACCACTTTTCGCACTTGTGCTAGAGTTGAAAAACCACTTTTCGCACTTGTGTTAGTGATGAAAAACCACTTTTCGCACTTGTGTTGGTGCAGGAAACCACTTTTGCACTTGTATTAGTGTGGAAAACCACTTTTCGCACTTGTGTTAGTGTTGAAAAACCACTTTTCGCACTTGTGTTAGTGTTGAAAAACCACTTTTCGCACTTGTGTTAGTGTTGAAAACCCACTTTTCGCACTTCTGTTGGTGCAGGAAACCACTTTTGCACTTGTATTAGTGTGGAAAAAACACTTTTTGCACTTGTGATAGTGTTGAAATACCACTTTTTGCACTTGTGTTAGTGTTGAAAAACCACTTTTCGCAGTTGTGTTGGTGCAGGAAACCACTTTTGCACTTGTATTAGTGTGGAAAAACCACTTTTCGCACTTGTGTTAGTGTTGAAAAACCACTTTTCGCACTTGTGTTCGTGTTGAAAAACCACTTTTCGAACTTGTATTAGTGTGGAAAAACCACTTTTCGCACTTGTGTTAGTGTTGAAAAACCACTTTTCGCACTTGTGTTAGTGTTGAAAAACCACTTTTCGCACTTGTGTTGGTGCAGGAAACCACTTTTGCACTTGAATTAGTGTGGAAAAAACACTTTTTGCACTTGTGTTAGTGTTGAAAAACCACTTTTCGCACTTGTGTTGGTGCAGGAAACCACTTTTGCACTTGTATTAGTGTGGAAAAACCACTTTTCGCACTTGTGTTAGTGTTGAAAAACCACTTTTTGCAGTTGTGTTAGTGTTGAAAAACCACTTATCGCACTTGTGTTAGTGTTGAAAAACCACTTTCCGCACTTGTGTTGGTGCAGGAAACCACTTTTGCACTTGTATTAGTGTGGACAAAATACTTTTTCGCACTTGTGTTAGTGTTGAAAAACCACTTTTCGCACTTGTGTTAGTGTTGAAAAACCACTTTTCGCACTTGTGTTAGTGTTGAAAAACCACTTTTCGCACTTGTGTTGGTGCAGGAAACCACTTTTGCACTTGTATTAGTGTGGAAAAAACACTTTTTGCACTTGTGATAGTGTTGAAAAACCACTTTTCGCACTTGTGTTAGTGTTGAAAAACCAATTTTCGCACTTGTGTTGGTGCAGGAAACCACTTTTGCACTTGCATTAGTGTGGAAAAACCACTTTTCGCACTTGTGTTAGTGTTGAAAAACCACTTTTCGCACTTGTGTTAGTGTTGAAAAACCACTTTTCGCACTTGTGTTAGTGTTGAAAAACTACTTTTCGCACTTGTGTTGGTGCAGGAAACCACTTTTGCACTTGTATTAGTGTGGAAAAACACTTTTTGCACTTGTGATAGTGTTGAAAAACCACTTTTCGCACTTGTGTTAGTGTTGAAAAACCACTTTTCGCACGTGTGTTGGTGCAGGAAACGACTTTTGCACTTGTTTTAGTGCGGAAAAACAACCTTTCGCACTTGTGTTAGTGTTGAAAAACCACTTTTCGCACTTGTGTTAGTGTTGAAAAACCACTTTTCGCACTTGTGTTGGTGCAGGAAACCACTTTTGCACTTGTATTAGTGTGGAAAAAAACACTTTTTGCACTTGTGATAGTGTTGAAAAACCACTTTTCGCACTTGTGTTAGTGTTGAAAAACCACTTTTCGCACTTGTGTTGGTGCAGGAAACCACTTTTGCACTTGTATTAGTGTGGAAAAACCACTTTTCGCACTTGTGTTAGTGTTGAAAAACCACTTTTCGCACTTGTGTTAGTGATGAAAAACCACTTTTCGCACTTGTGTTGGTGCAGGAAACCACTTTTGCACTTGTATTAGTGTGGAAAAACCACTTTTCGCACTTGTGTTAGTGTTGAAAAACCACTTTTCGCACTTGTGTTAGTGTTGAAAAACCACTTTTCGCACTTGTGTTAGTGTTGAAAAACCACTTTTCGCACTTCTGTTGGTGCAGGAAACCACTTTTGCACTTGTATTAGTGTGGAAAAAACACTTTTTGCACTTGTGATAGTGTTGAAATACCACTTTTTGCACTTGTGTTAGTGTTGAAAAACCACTTTTCGCAGTTGTGTTGGTGCAGGAAACCACTTTTGCACTTGTATTAGTGTGGAAAAACCACTTTTCGCACTTGTGTTAGTGTTGAAAAACCACTTTTCGCACTTGTGTTGGTGCAGGAAACCACTTTTGCACTTGTATTAGTGTGGAAAAAACACTTTTTGCACTTGTGATAGTGTTGAAAAACCACTTTTCGCACTTGTGTTAGTGTTGAAAAACCACTTTTCGCACTTGTGTTGGTGCAGGAAACCACTTTTGCACTTGTATTAGTGTGGAAAAACCACTTTTCGCACTTGTGTTAGTGTTGAAAAACCACTTTTCGCACTTGTGTTAGTGTTGAAAAACCACTTTTCGCACTTGTGTTGGTGCAGGAAACCACTTTTGCACTTGTATTAGTGTGGAAAAAACACTTTTTGCACTTGTGATAGTGTTGAAAAACCACTTTTCGCACTTGTGCTAGAGTTGAAAAACCACTTTTCGCACTTGTGTTGGTGCAGGAAACCACTTTTGCACTTGTATTAGTGTGGAAAAACCACTTTTCGCACTTGTGTTAGTGTTGAAAAACCACTTTTCGCACTTGTGTTAGTGTTGAAAAACCACTTTTCGCACTTGTGTTGGTGCAGGAAACCACTTTTGCACTTCTATTAGTGTGGAAAAACCACTTTTCGCACTTGTGTTAGTGTTGAAAAACCACTTTTCGCGCTTGTGTTAGTGTTGAAAAACCACTTTTCGCATTTGTGTTGGTGCAGGAAACCACTTTTGAACTTGTATTAGTGTGGAAAAAACACTTTTTGCATTTGTGATAGTGTTGAAAAACCACTTTTCGCACTTGTTTTAGTGTTGAAAAACCACTTTTCGCACTTGTGTTGGTGCAGGAAACCATTTTTGCACTTGTATTAGTGTGGAAAAAACACTTTTTGCACTTGTGATAGTGTTGAAAAACCACTTTTCGCACTTGTGCTAGTGTTGAAAAACCACTTTTCGCACTTGTGTTGGTGCAGGAAACCACTTTTGCACTTGTATTAGTGTGGAAAAACCACTTTTCGCACTTGTGTTAGTGTTGAAAAACCACTTTTCGCACGTGTTAGTGTTGAAAAACCACTTTTCGCACTTGTGTTTGTGCAGGAAACCACGTTTGCACTTGTATTAGTGTGGAAAAACCACTTTTTGCACTTGTGTTAGTGTTGAAAAACCACTTTTCGCACTTGTGTTAGTGTTGAAAAACCACTTTTCGCACTTGTGTTGGTGCAGGAAACCACTTTTGCACTTGTATTAGTGTGGAAAAACACTTTTTGCACTTGTGATAGTGTTGAAAAAACACTTTTCGCACTTGTGCTAGTGTTGAAAAACCACTTTTCGCACTTGTGTTGGTGCAGGAAACCACTTTTGCACTTGTATTAGTGTGGAAAAACCACTTTTCGCACTTGTGTTAGTGTTGAAAAACCACTTTTCGCACTTGTGTTAGTGTTGAAAAACCACTTTTCGCACTTGTGTTAGTGTTGAAAAACCACTTTTCGCACTTGTGTTGGTGCAGGAAACCACTTTTGCACTTGTATTAGTGTGGAAAAACCACTTTTCGCACTTGTGTTAGTGTTGAAAAACCACTTTTCGCACTTGTGTTAGTGATGAAAAACCACTTTTCGCACTTGTGTTGGTGCAGGAAACCACTTTTGCACTTGTATTAGTGTGGAAAAACCACTTTTCGCACTTGTGTTAGTGTTGAAAAACCACTTTTCGCACTTGTGTTAGTGTTGAAAAACCACTTTTCGCACTTGTGTTAGTGTTGAAAAACCACTTTTCGCACTTCTGTTGGTGCAGGAAACCACTTTTGCACTTGTATTAGTGTGGAAAAAACACTTTTTGCACTTGTGATAGTGTTGAAATACCACTTTTTGCACTTGTGTTAGTGTTGAAAAACCACTTTTCGCAGTTGTGTTGGTGCAGGAAACCACTTTTGCACTTGTATTAGTGTGGAAAAACCACTTTTCGCACTTGTGTTAGTGTTGAAAAACCACTTTTCGCACTTGTGTTGGTGCAGGAAACCACTTTTGCACTTGTATTAGTGTGGAAAAAACACTTTTTGCACTTGTGATAGTGTTGAAAAACCACTTTTCGCACTTGTGTTAGTGTTGAAAAACCACTTTTCGCACTTGTGTTGGTGCAGGAAACCACTTTTGCACTTGTATTAGTGTGGGAAAACCACTTTCCGCACTTGTGTTAGTGTTGAAAAACCACTTTTCGCACTTGTGTTAGTGTTGAAAAACCACTTTTCGCACTTGTGTTGGTGCAGGAAACCACTTTTGCACTTGTATTAGTGTGGAAAAAACACTTTATGCACTTGTGATAGTGTTGAAAAACCACTTTTCGCACTTGTGTTAGTGTTGAAAAACCACTTTTCGCCCTTGTGTTGGTGCAGGAAACCACTTTTGCACTTGTATTAGTGTGGAAAAACCACTTTTCGCACTTGTGTTAGTGTTGAAAAACCACTTTTCGCACTTGTGTTAGTGATGAAAAACCACTTTTCGCACTTGTGTTGGTGCAGGAAACCACTTTTGCACTTGTATTAGTGTGGAAAAACCACTTTTCGCACTTGTGTTAGTGTTGAAAAACCACTTTTCGCACTTGTGTTAGTGTTGAAAAACCACTTTTCGCACTTGTGTTAGTGTTGAAAAACCACTTTTCGCACTTCTGTTGGTGCAGGAAACCACTTTTGCACTTGTATTAGTGTGGAAAAAACACTTTTTGCACTTGTGATAGTGTTGAAATACCACTTTTTGCACTTGTGTTAGTGTTGAAAAACCACTTTTCGCAGTTGTGTTGGTGCAGGAAACCACTTTTGCACTTGTATTAGTGTGGAAAAACCACTTTTCGCACTTGTGTTAGTGTTGAAAAACCACTTTTCGCACTTGTGTTGGTGCAGGAAACCACTTTTGCACTTGTATTAGTGTGGAAAAAACACTTTTTGCACTTGTGATAGTGTTGAAAAACCACTTTTCGCACTTGTGTTAGTGTTGAAAAACCACTTTTCGCACTTGTGTTGGTGCAGGAAACCACTTTTGCACTTGTATTAGTGTGGCAAAAACACTTTTTGCACTTGTGTTAGTGTTGAAAAACCACTTTTCGCACTTGTGTTCGTGTTGAAAAACCACTTTTCGCACTTGTGTTAGTGTTGAAAAACCACTTTTCGCACTTGTGTTGATGCAGGAAACCACTTTTGCACTTGTATTAGTGTGGAAAAAACACTTTTTGCACTTGTGATAGTGTTGAAAAACCACTTTTCGCACTTGTGTTGGTGCAGGAAACCACTTTTCGCACTTGTATTAGTGTGGAAAAAACACTTTATGCACTTGTGATAGTGTTGAAAAACCACTTTTCGCACTTGTGTTGGTGCAGGAAACCACTTTTGCACTTGTATTAGTGTGGAAAAAACACTTTTTGCACTTGTGATAGTGTTGAAAAACCACTTTTCGCACTTGTGTTAGTGTTGAAAAACCAATTTTCGCACTTGTGTTGGTGCAGGAAACCACTTTTGCACTTGCATTAGTGTGGAAAAACCACTTTTCGCACTTGTGTTAGTGTTGAAAAACCACTTTTCGCACTTGTGTTAGTGTTGAAAAACCACTTTTCGCACTTGTTTTAGTGTGGAAAAACCACTTTTGCACTTGCATTAGTGTGGAAAAACCACTTTTCGCACTTGTGTTAGTGTTGAAAAACCACTTTTCGCACTTGTGTTAGTGTTGAAAAACCACTTTTCGCACTTGTGTTAGTGTTGAAAAACTACTTTTCGCACTTGTGTTGGTGCAGGAAACCACTTTTGCACTTGTATTAGTGTGGAAAAACACTTTTTGCACTTGTGATAGTGTTGAAAAACCACTTTTCGCACTTGTGTTAGTGTTGAAAAACCACTTTTCGCACGTGTGTTGGTGCAGGAAACGACTTTTGCACTTGTTTTAGTGCGGAAAAACAACTTTTCGCACTTGTGTTAGTGTTGAAAAACCACTTTTCGCACTTGTGTTAGTGTTGAAAAACCACTTTTCGCACTTGTGTTGGTGCAGGAAACCACTTTTGCACTTGTATTAGTGTGGAAAAAAACACTTTTTGCACTTGTGATAGTGTTGAAAAACCACTTTTCGCACTTGTGTTAGTGTTGAAAAACCACTTTTCGCACTTGTGTTGGTGCAGGAAACCACTTTTGCACTTGTATTAGTGTGGAAAAACCACTTTTCGCACTTGTGTTAGTGTTGAAAAACCACTTTTCGCACTTGTGTTAGTGATGAAAAACCACTTTTCGCACTTGTGTTGGTGCAGGAAACCACTTTTGCACTTGTATTAGTGTGGAAAAACCACTTTTCGCACTTGTGTTAGTGTTGAAAAACCACTTTTCGCACTTGTGTTAGTGTTGAAAAACCACTTTTCGCACTTGTGTTAGTGTTGAAAAACCACTTTTCGCACTTCTGTTGGTGCAGGAAACCACTTTTGCACTTGTATTAGTGTGGAAAAAACACTTTTTGCACTTGTGATAGTGTTGAAATACCACTTTTTGCACTTGTGTTAGTGTTGAAAAACCACTTTTCACAGTTGTGTTGGTGCAGGAAACCACTTTTGCACTTGTATTAGTGTGGAAAAACCACTTTTCGCACTTGTGTTAGTGTTGAAAAACCACTTTTTGCAGTTGTGTTAGTGTTGAAAAACCACTTATCGCACTTGTGTTAGTGTTGAAAAACCACTTTCCGCACTTGTGTTGGTGCAGGAAACCACTTTTGCACTTGTATTAGTGTGGAAAAAATACTTTTCGCACTTGTGTTAGTGTTGAAAAACCACTTTTCGCACTTGTGTTAGTGTTGAAAAACCACTTTTCGCACTTGTGTTAGTGTTGAAAAACCACTTTTCACACTTGTGTTGGTGCAGGAAACCACTTTTGCACTTGTATTAGTGTGGAAAAAACACTTTTTGCACTTGTGATAGTGTTGAAAAACCACTTTTCGCACTTGTGTTAGTGTTGAAAAACCAATTTTCGCACTTGTGTTGGTGCAGGAAACCACTTTTGCACTTGCATTAGTGTGGAAAAACCACTTTTCGCACTTGTGTTAGTGTTGAAAAACCACTTTTCGCACTTGTGTTAGTGTTGAAAAACCACTTTTCGCACTTGTGTTAGTGTTGAAAAACTACTTTTCGCACTTGTGTTGGTGCAGGAAACCACTTTTGCACTTGTATTAGTGTGGAAAAACACTTTTTGCACTTGTGATAGTGTTGAAAAACCACTTTTCGCACTTGTGTTAGTGTTGAAAAACCACTTTTCGCACGTGTGTTGGTGCAGGAAACGACTTTTGCACTTGTTTTAGTGCGGAAAAACAACTTTTCGCACTTGTGTTAGTGTTGAAAAACCACTTTTCGCACTTGTGTTAGTGTTGAAAAACCACTTTTCGCACTTGTGTTGGTGCAGGAAACCACTTTTGCACTTGTATTAGTGTGGAAAAAAACACTTTTTGCACTTGTGATAGTGTTGAAAAACCACTTTTCGCACTTGTGTTAGTGTTGAAAAACCACTTTTCGCACTTGTGTTGGTGCAGGAAACCACTTTTGCACTTGTATTAGTGTGGAAAAACCACTTTTCGCACTTGTGTTAGTGTTGAAAAACCACTTTTCGCACTTGTGTTAGTGATGAAAAACCACTTTTCGCACTTGTGTTGGTGCAGGAAACCACTTTTGCACTTGTATTAGTGTGGAAAAACCACTTTTCGCACTTGTGTTAGTGTTGAAAAACCACTTTTCGCACTTGTGTTAGTGTTGAAAAACCACTTTTCGCACTTGTGTTAGTGTTGAAAAACCACTTTTCGCACTTCTGTTGGTGCAGGAAACCACTTTTGCACTTGTATTAGTGTGGAAAAAACACTTTTTGCACTTGTGATAGTGTTGAAATACCACTTTTTGCACTTGTGTTAGTGTTGAAAAACCACTTTTCGCAGTTGTGTTGGTGCAGGAAACCACTTTTGCACTTGTATTAGTGTGGAAAAACCACTTTTCGCACTTGTGTTAGTGTTGAAAAACCACTTTTCGCACTTGTGTTGGTGCAGGAAACCACTTTTGCACTTGTATTAGTGTGGAAAAAACACTTTTTGCACTTGTGATAGTGTTGAAAAACCACTTTTCGCACTTGTGTTAGTGTTGAAAAACCACTTTTCGCACTTGTGTTGGTGCAGGAAACCACTTTTGCACTTGTATTAGTGTGGAAAAACCACTTTTCGCACTTGTGTTAGTGTTGAAAAACCACTTTTCGCACTTGTGTTAGTGTTGAAAAACCACTTTTCGCACTTGTGTTGGTGCAGGAAACCACTTTTGCACTTGTATTAGTGTGGAAAAAACACTTTTTGCACTTGTGATAGTGTTGAAAAACCACTTTTCGCACTTGTGCTAGAGTTGAAAAACCACTTTTCGCACTTGTGTTGGTGCAGGAAACCACTTTTGCACTTGTATTAGTGTGGAAAAACCACTTTTCGCACTTGTGTTAGTGTTGAAAAACCACTTTTCGCACTTGTGTTAGTGTTGAAAAACCACTTTTCGCACTTGTGTTGGTGCAGGAAACCACTTTTGCACTTGTATTAGTGTGGAAAAACCACTTTTCGCACTTGTGTTAGTGTTGAAAAACCACTTTTCGCACTTGTGTTAGTGTTGAAAAACCACTTTTCGCACTTGTGTTGGTGCAGGAAACCACTTTTGCACTTCTATTAGTGTGGAAAAACCACTTTTCGCACTTGTGTTAGTGTTGAAAAACCACTTTTCGCGCTTGTGTTAGTGTTGAAAAACCACTTTTCGCATTTGTGTTGGTGCAGGAAACCACTTTTGAACTTGTATTAGTGTGGAAAAAACACTTTTTGCATTTGTGATAGTGTTGAAAAACCACTTTTCGCACTTGTTTTAGTGTTGAAAAACCACTTTTCGCACTTGTGTTGGTGCAGGAAACCATTTTTGCACTTGTATTAGTGTGGAAAAAACACTTTTTGCACTTGTGATAGTGTTGAAAAACCACTTTTCGCACTTGTGCTAGTGTTGAAAAACCACTTTTCGCACTTGTGTTGGTGCAGGAAACCACTTTTGCACTTGTATTAGTGTGGAAAAACCACTTTTCGCACTTGTGTTAGTGTTGAAAAACCACTTTTCGCACGTGTTAGTGTTGAAAAACCACTTTTCGCACTTGTGTTTGTGCAGGAAACCACGTTTGCACTTGTATTAGTGTGGAAAAACCACTTTTTGCACTTGTGTTAGTGTTGAAAAACCACTTTTCGCACTTGTGTTAGTGTTGAAAAACCACTTTTCGCACTTGTGTTGGTGCAGGAAACCACTTTTGCACTTGTATTAGTGTGGAAAAACACTTTTTGCACTTGTGATAGTGTTGAAAAAACACTTTTCGCACTTGTGCTAGTGTTGAAAAACCACTTTTCGCACTTGTGTTGGTGCAGGAAACCACTTTTGCACTTGTATTAGTGTGGAAAAACCACTTTTCGCACTTGTGTTAGTGTTGAAAAACCACTTTTCGCACTTGTGTTAGTGTTGAAAAACCACTTTTCGCACTTGTGTTAGTGTTGAAAAACCACTTTTCGCACTTGTGTTGGTGCAGGAAACCACTTTTGCACTTGTATTAGTGTGGAAAAACCACTTTTCGCACTTGTGTTAGTGTTGAAAAACCACTTTTCGCACTTGTGTTAGTGATGAAAAACCACTTTTCGCACTTGTGTTGGTGCAGGAAACCACTTTTGCACTTGTATTAGTGTGGAAAAACCACTTTTCGCACTTGTGTTAGTGTTGAAAAACCACTTTTCGCACTTGTGTTAGTGTTGAAAAACCACTTTTCGCACTTGTGTTAGTGTTGAAAAACCACTTTTCGCACTTCTGTTGGTGCAGGAAACCACTTTTGCACTTGTATTAGTGTGGAAAAAACACTTTTTGCACTTGTGATAGTGTTGAAATACCACTTTTTGCACTTGTGTTAGTGTTGAAAAACCACTTTTCGCAGTTGTGTTGGTGCAGGAAACCACTTTTGCACTTGTATTAGTGTGGAAAAACCACTTTTCGCACTTGTGTTAGTGTTGAAAAACCACTTTTCGCACTTGTGTTGGTGCAGGAAACCACTTTTGCACTTGTATTAGTGTGGAAAAAACACTTTTTGCACTTGTGATAGTGTTGAAAAACCACTTTTCGCACTTGTGTTAGTGTTGAAAAACCACTTTTCGCACTTGTGTTGGTGCAGGAAACCACTTTTGCACTTGTATTAGTGTGGGAAAACCACTTTCCGCACTTGTGTTAGTGTTGAAAAACCACTTTTCGCACTTGTGTTAGTGTTGAAAAACCACTTTTCGCACTTGTGTTGGTGCAGGAAACCACTTTTGCACTTGTATTAGTGTGGAAAAAACACTTTATGCACTTGTGATAGTGTTGAAAAACCACTTTTCGCACTTGTGTTAGTGTTGAAAAACCACTTTTCGCCCTTGTGTTGGTGCAGGAAACCACTTTTGCACTTGTATTAGTGTGGAAAAACCACTTTTCGCACTTGTGTTAGTGTTGAAAAACCACTTTTCGCACTTGTGTTAGTGATGAAAAACCACTTTTCGCACTTGTGTTGGTGCAGGAAACCACTTTTGCACTTGTATTAGTGTGGAAAAACCACTTTTCGCACTTGTGTTAGTGTTGAAAAACCACTTTTCGCACTTGTGTTAGTGTTGAAAAACCACTTTTCGCACTTGTGTTAGTGTTGAAAAACCACTTTTCGCACTTCTGTTGGTGCAGGAAACCACTTTTGCACTTGTATTAGTGTGGAAAAAACACTTTTTGCACTTGTGATAGTGTTGAAATACCACTTTTTGCACTTGTGTTAGTGTTGAAAAACCACTTTTCGCAGTTGTGTTGGTGCAGGAAACCACTTTTGCACTTGTATTAGTGTGGAAAAACCACTTTTCGCACTTGTGTTAGTGTTGAAAAACCACTTTTCGCACTTGTGTTGGTGCAGGAAACCACTTTTGCACTTGTATTAGTGTGGAAAAAACACTTTTTGCACTTGTGATAGTGTTGAAAAACCACTTTTCGCACTTGTGTTAGTGTTGAAAAACCACTTTTCGCACTTGTGTTGGTGCAGGAAACCACTTTTGCACTTGTATTAGTGTGGCAAAAACACTTTTTGCACTTGTGTTAGTGTTGAAAAACCACTTTTCGCACTTGTGTTCGTGTTGAAAAACCACTTTTCGCACTTGTGTTAGTGTTGAAAAACCACTTTTCGCACTTGTGTTGATGCAGGAAACCACTTTTGCACTTGTATTAGTGTGGAAAAAACACTTTTTGCACTTGTGATAGTGTTGAAAAACCACTTTTCGCACTTGTGTTGGTGCAGGAAACCACTTTTCGCACTTGTATTAGTGTGGAAAAAACACTTTATGCACTTGTGATAGTGTTGAAAAACCACTTTTCGCACTTGTGTTGGTGCAGGAAACCACTTTTGCACTTGTATTAGTGTGGAAAAAACACTTTTTGCACTTGTGATAGTGTTGAAAAACCACTTTTCGCACTTGTGTTAGTGTTGAAAAACCAATTTTCGCACTTGTGTTGGTGCAGGAAACCACTTTTGCACTTGCATTAGTGTGGAAAAACCACTTTTCGCACTTGTGTTAGTGTTGAAAAACCACTTTTCGCACTTGTGTTAGTGTTGAAAAACCACTTTTCGCACTTGTTTTAGTGTGGAAAAACCACTTTTGCACTTGCATTAGTGTGGAAAAACCACTTTTCGCACTTGTGTTAGTGTTGAAAAACCACTTTTCGCACTTGTGTTAGTGTTGAAAAACCACTTTTCGCACTTGTGTTAGTGTTGAAAAACTACTTTTCGCACTTGTGTTGGTGCAGGAAACCACTTTTGCACTTGTATTAGTGTGGAAAAACACTTTTTGCACTTGTGATAGTGTTGAAAAACCACTTTTCGCACTTGTGTTAGTGTTGAAAAACCACTTTTCGCACGTGTGTTGGTGCAGGAAACGACTTTTGCACTTGTTTTAGTGCGGAAAAACAACTTTTCGCACTTGTGTTAGTGTTGAAAAACCACTTTTCGCACTTGTGTTAGTGTTGAAAAACCACTTTTCGCACTTGTGTTGGTGCAGGAAACCACTTTTGCACTTGTATTAGTGTGGAAAAAAACACTTTTTGCACTTGTGATAGTGTTGAAAAACCACTTTTCGCACTTGTGTTAGTGTTGAAAAACCACTTTTCGCACTTGTGTTGGTGCAGGAAACCACTTTTGCACTTGTATTAGTGTGGAAAAACCACTTTTCGCACTTGTGTTAGTGTTGAAAAACCACTTTTCGCACTTGTGTTAGTGATGAAAAACCACTTTTCGCACTTGTGTTGGTGCAGGAAACCACTTTTGCACTTGTATTAGTGTGGAAAAACCACTTTTCGCACTTGTGTTAGTGTTGAAAAACCACTTTTCGCACTTGTGTTAGTGTTGAAAAACCACTTTTCGCACTTGTGTTAGTGTTGAAAAACCACTTTTCGCACTTCTGTTGGTGCAGGAAACCACTTTTGCACTTGTATTAGTGTGGAAAAAACACTTTTTGCACTTGTGATAGTGTTGAAATACCACTTTTTGCACTTGTGTTAGTGTTGAAAAACCACTTTTCACAGTTGTGTTGGTGCAGGAAACCACTTTTGCACTTGTATTAGTGTGGAAAAACCACTTTTCGCACTTGTGTTAGTGTTGAAAAACCACTTTTTGCAGTTGTGTTAGTGTTGAAAAACCACTTATCGCACTTGTGTTAGTGTTGAAAAACCACTTTCCGCACTTGTGTTGGTGCAGGAAACCACTTTTGCACTTGTATTAGTGTGGAAAAAATACTTTTCGCACTTGTGTTAGTGTTGAAAAACCACTTTTCGCACTTGTGTTAGTGTTGAAAAACCACTTTTCGCACTTGTGTTAGTGTTGAAAAACCACTTTTCACACTTGTGTTGGTGCAGGAAACCACTTTTGCACTTGTATTAGTGTGGAAAAAACACTTTTTGCACTTGTGATAGTGTTGAAAAACCACTTTTCGCACTTGTGTTAGTGTTGAAAAACCAATTTTCGCACTTGTGTTGGTGCAGGAAACCACTTTTGCACTTGCATTAGTGTGGAAAAACCACTTTTCGCACTTGTGTTAGTGTTGAAAAACCACTTTTCGCACTTGTGTTAGTGTTGAAAAACCACTTTTCGCACTTGTGTTAGTGTTGAAAAACTACTTTTCGCACTTGTGTTGGTGCAGGAAACCACTTTTGCACTTGTATTAGTGTGGAAAAACACTTTTTGCACTTGTGATAGTGTTGAAAAACCACTTTTCGCACTTGTGTTAGTGTTGAAAAACCACTTTTCGCACGTGTGTTGGTGCAGGAAACGACTTTTGCACTTGTTTTAGTGCGGAAAAACAACTTTTCGCACTTGTGTTAGTGTTGAAAAACCACTTTTCGCACTTGTGTTAGTGTTGAAAAACCACTTTTCGCACTTGTGTTGGTGCAGGAAACCACTTTTGCACTTGTATTAGTGTGGAAAAAAACACTTTTTGCACTTGTGATAGTGTTGAAAAACCACTTTTCGCACTTGTGTTAGTGTTGAAAAACCACTTTTCGCACTTGTGTTGGTGCAGGAAACCACTTTTGCACTTGTATTAGTGTGGAAAAACCACTTTTCGCACTTGTGTTAGTGTTGAAAAACCACTTTTCGCACTTGTGTTAGTGATGAAAAACCACTTTTCGCACTTGTGTTGGTGCAGGAAACCACTTTTGCACTTGTATTAGTGTGGAAAAACCACTTTTCGCACTTGTGTTAGTGTTGAAAAACCACTTTTCGCACTTGTGTTAGTGTTGAAAAACCACTTTTCGCACTTGTGTTAGTGTTGAAAAACCACTTTTCGCACTTCTGTTGGTGCAGGAAACCACTTTTGCACTTGTATTAGTGTGGAAAAAACACTTTTTGCACTTGTGATAGTGTTGAAATACTACTTTTTGCACTTGTGTTAGTGTTGAAAAACCACTTTTCGCAGTTGTGTTGGTGCAGGAAACCACTTTTGCACTTGTATTAGTGTGGAAAAACCACTTTTCGCACTTGTGTTAGTGTTGAAAAACCACTTTTCGCACTTGTGTTGGTGCAGGAAACCACTTTTGCACTTGTATTAGTGTGGAAAAAACACTTTTTGCACTTGTGATAGTGTTGAAAAACCACTTTTCGCACTTGTGTTAGTGTTGAAAAACCACTTTTCGCACTTGTGTTGGTGCAGGAAACCACTTTTGCACTTGTATTAGTGTGGAAAAACCACTTTTCGCACTTGTGTTAGTGTTGAAAAACCACTTTTCGCACTTGTGTTAGTGTTGAAAAACCACTTTTCGCACTTGTGTTGGTGCAGGAAACCACTTTTGCACTTGTATTAGTGTGGAAAAAACACTTTTTGCACTTGTGATAGTGTTGAAAAACCACTTTTCGCACTTGTGCTAGAGTTGAAAAACCACTTTTCGCACTTGTGTTGGTGCAGGAAACCACTTTTGCACTTGTATTAGTGTGGAAAAACCACTTTTCGCACTTGTGTTAGTGTTGAAAAACCACTTTTCGCACTTGTGTTAGTGTTGAAAAACCACTTTTCGCACTTGTGTTGGTGCAGGAAACCACTTTTGCACTTCTATTAGTGTGGAAAAACCACTTTTCGCACTTGTGTTAGTGTTGAAAAACCACTTTTCGCGCTTGTGTTAGTGTTGAAAAACCACTTTTCGCATTTGTGTTGGTGCAGGAAACCACTTTTGAACTTGTAATAGTGTGGAAAAAACACTTTTTGCATTTGTGATAGTGTTGAAAAACCACTTTTCGCACTTGTTTTAGTGTTGAAAAACCACTTTTCGCACTTGTGTTGGTGCAGGAAACCATTTTTGCACTTGTATTAGTGTGGAAAAAACACTTTTTGCACTTGTGATAGTGTTGAAAAACCACTTTTCGCACTTGTGCTAGTGTTGAAAAACCACTTTTCGCACTTGTGTTGGTGCAGGAAACCACTTTTGCACTTGTATTAGTGTGGAAAAACCACTTTTCGCACTTGTGTTAGTGTTGAAAAACCACTTTTCGCACGTGTTAGTGTTGAAAAACCACTTTTCGCACTTGTGTTTGTGCAGGAAACCACGTTTGCACTTGTATTAGTGTGGAAAAACCACTTTTTGCACTTGTGTTAGTGTTGAAAAACCACTTTTCGCACTTGTGTTAGTGTTGAAAAACCACTTTTCGCACTTGTGTTGGTGCAGGAAACCACTTTTGCACTTGTATTAGTGTGGAAAAACACTTTTTGCACTTGTGATAGTGTTGAAAAAACACTTTTCGCACTTGTGCTAGTGTTGAAAAACCACTTTTCGCACTTGTGTTGGTGCAGGAAACCACTTTTGCACTTGTATTAGTGTGGAAAAACCACTTTTCGCACTTGTGTTAGTGTTGAAAAACCACTTTTCGCACTTGTGTTAGTGTTGAAAAACCACTTTTCGCACTTGTGTTAGTGTTGAAAAACCACTTTTCGCACTTGTGTTGGTGCAGGAAACCACTTTTGCACTTGTATTAGTGTGGAAAAACCACTTTTCGCACTTGTGTTAGTGTTGAAAAACCACTTTTCGCACTTGTGTTAGTGATGAAAAACCACTTTTCGCACTTGTGTTGGTGCAGGAAACCACTTTTGCACTTGTATTAGTGTGGAAAAACCACTTTTCGCACTTGTGTTAGTGTTGAAAAACCACTTTTCGCACTTGTGTTAGTGTTGAAAAACCACTTTTCGCACTTGTGTTAGTGTTGAAAAACCACTTTTCGCACTTCTGTTGGTGCAGGAAACCACTTTTGCACTTGTATTAGTGTGGAAAAAACACTTTTTGCACTTGTGATAGTGTTGAAATACCACTTTTTGCACTTGTGTTAGTGTTGAAAAACCACTTTTCGCAGTTGTGTTGGTGCAGGAAACCACTTTTGCACTTGTATTAGTGTGGAAAAACCACTTTTCGCACTTGTGTTAGTGTTGAAAAACCACTTTTCGCACTTGTGTTGGTGCAGGAAACCACTTTTGCACTTGTATTAGTGTGGAAAAAACACTTTTTGCACTTGTGATAGTGTTGAAAAACCACTTTTCGCACTTGTGTTAGTGTTGAAAAACCACTTTTCGCACTTGTGTTGGTGCAGGAAACCACTTTTGCACTTGTATTAGTGTGGGAAAACCACTTTCCGCACTTGTGTTAGTGTTGAAAAACCACTTTTCGCACTTGTGTTAGTGTTGAAAAACCACTTTTCGCACTTGTGTTGGTGCAGGAAACCACTTTTGCACTTGTATTAGTGTGGAAAAAACACTTTATGCACTTGTGATAGTGTTGAAAAACCACTTTTCGCACTTGTGTTAGTGTTGAAAAACCACTTTTCGCCCTTGTGTTGGTGCAGGAAACCACTTTTGCACTTGTATTAGTGTGGAAAAACCACTTTTCGCACTTGTGTTAGTGTTGAAAAACCACTTTTCGCACTTGTGTTAGTGATGAAAAACCACTTTTCGCACTTGTGTTGGTGCAGGAAACCACTTTTGCACTTGTATTAGTGTGGAAAAACCACTTTTCGCACTTGTGTTAGTGTTGAAAAACCACTTTTCGCACTTGTGTTAGTGTTGAAAAACCACTTTTCGCACTTGTGTTAGTGTTGAAAAACCACTTTTCGCACTTCTGTTGGTGCAGGAAACCACTTTTGCACTTGTATTAGTGTGGAAAAAACACTTTTTGCACTTGTGATAGTGTTGAAATACCACTTTTTGCACTTGTGTTAGTGTTGAAAAACCACTTTTCGCAGTTGTGTTGGTGCAGGAAACCACTTTTGCACTTGTATTAGTGTGGAAAAACCACTTTTCGCACTTGTGTTAGTGTTGAAAAACCACTTTTCGCACTTGTGTTGGTGCAGGAAACCACTTTTGCACTTGTATTAGTGTGGAAAAAACACTTTTTGCACTTGTGATAGTGTTGAAAAACCACTTTTCGCACTTGTGTTAGTGTTGAAAAACCACTTTTCGCACTTGTGTTGGTGCAGGAAACCACTTTTGCACTTGTATTAGTGTGGCAAAAACACTTTTTGCACTTGTGTTAGTGTTGAAAAACCACTTTTCGCACTTGTGTTCGTGTTGAAAAACCACTTTTCGCACTTGTGTTAGTGTTGAAAAACCACTTTTCGCACTTGTGTTGATGCAGGAAACCACTTTTGCACTTGTATTAGTGTGGAAAAAACACTTTTTGCACTTGTGATAGTGTTGAAAAACCACTTTTCGCACTTGTGTTGGTGCAGGAAACCACTTTTCGCACTTGTATTAGTGTGGAAAAAACACTTTATGCACTTGTGATAGTGTTGAAAAACCACTTTTCGCACTTGTGTTGGTGCAGGAAACCACTTTTGCACTTGTATTAGTGTGGAAAAAACACTTTTTGCACTTGTGATAGTGTTGAAAAACCACTTTTCGCACTTGTGTTAGTGTTGAAAAACCAATTTTCGCACTTGTGTTGGTGCAGGAAACCACTTTTGCACTTGCATTAGTGTGGAAAAACCACTTTTCGCACTTGTGTTAGTGTTGAAAAACCACTTTTCGCACTTGTGTTAGTGTTGAAAAACCACTTTTCGCACTTGTTTTAGTGTGGAAAAACCACTTTTGCACTTGCATTAGTGTGGAAAAACCACTTTTCGCACTTGTGTTAGTGTTGAAAAACCACTTTTCGCACTTGTGTTAGTGTTGAAAAACCACTTTTCGCACTTGTGTTAGTGTTGAAAAACTACTTTTCGCACTTGTGTTGGTGCAGGAAACCACTTTTGCACTTGTATTAGTGTGGAAAAACACTTTTTGCACTTGTGATAGTGTTGAAAAACCACTTTTCGCACTTGTGTTAGTGTTGAAAAACCACTTTTCGCACGTGTGTTGGTGCAGGAAACGACTTTTGCACTTGTTTTAGTGCGGAAAAACAACTTTTCGCACTTGTGTTAGTGTTGAAAAACCACTTTTCGCACTTGTGTTAGTGTTGAAAAACCACTTTTCGCACTTGTGTTGGTGCAGGAAACCACTTTTGCACTTGTATTAGTGTGGAAAAAAACACTTTTTGCACTTGTGATAGTGTTGAAAAACCACTTTTCGCACTTGTGTTAGTGTTGAAAAACCACTTTTCGCACTTGTGTTGGTGCAGGAAACCACTTTTGCACTTGTATTAGTGTGGAAAAACCACTTTTCGCACTTGTGTTAGTGTTGAAAAACCACTTTTCGCACTTGTGTTAGTGATGAAAAACCACTTTTCGCACTTGTGTTGGTGCAGGAAACCACTTTTGCACTTGTATTAGTGTGGAAAAACCACTTTTCGCACTTGTGTTAGTGTTGAAAAACCACTTTTCGCACTTGTGTTAGTGTTGAAAAACCACTTTTCGCACTTGTGTTAGTGTTGAAAAACCACTTTTCGCACTTCTGTTGGTGCAGGAAACCACTTTTGCACTTGTATTAGTGTGGAAAAAACACTTTTTGCACTTGTGATAGTGTTGAAATACCACTTTTTGCACTTGTGTTAGTGTTGAAAAACCACTTTTCACAGTTGTGTTGGTGCAGGAAACCACTTTTGCACTTGTATTAGTGTGGAAAAACCACTTTTCGCACTTGTGTTAGTGTTGAAAAACCACTTTTTGCAGTTGTGTTAGTGTTGAAAAACCACTTATCGCACTTGTGTTAGTGTTGAAAAACCACTTTCCGCACTTGTGTTGGTGCAGGAAACCACTTTTGCACTTGTATTAGTGTGGAAAAAATACTTTTCGCACTTGTGTTAGTGTTGAAAAACCACTTTTCGCACTTGTGTTAGTGTTGAAAAACCACTTTTCGCACTTGTGTTAGTGTTGAAAAACCACTTTTCACACTTGTGTTGGTGCAGGAAACCACTTTTGCACTTGTATTAGTGTGGAAAAAACACTTTTTGCACTTGTGATAGTGTTGAAAAACCACTTTTCGCACTTGTGTTAGTGTTGAAAAACCAATTTTCGCACTTGTGTTGGTGCAGGAAACCACTTTTGCACTTGCATTAGTGTGGAAAAACCACTTTTCGCACTTGTGTTAGTGTTGAAAAACCACTTTTCGCACTTGTGTTAGTGTTGAAAAACCACTTTTCGCACTTGTGTTAGTGTTGAAAAACTACTTTTCGCACTTGTGTTGGTGCAGGAAACCACTTTTGCACTTGTATTAGTGTGGAAAAACACTTTTTGCACTTGTGATAGTGTTGAAAAACCACTTTTCGCACTTGTGTTAGTGTTGAAAAACCACTTTTCGCACGTGTGTTGGTGCAGGAAACGACTTTTGCACTTGTTTTAGTGCGGAAAAACAACTTTTCGCACTTGTGTTAGTGTTGAAAAACCACTTTTCGCACTTGTGTTAGTGTTGAAAAACCACTTTTCGCACTTGTGTTGGTGCAGGAAACCACTTTTGCACTTGTATTAGTGTGGAAAAAAACACTTTTTGCACTTGTGATAGTGTTGAAAAACCACTTTTCGCACTTGTGTTAGTGTTGAAAAACCACTTTTCGCACTTGTGTTGGTGCAGGAAACCACTTTTGCACTTGTATTAGTGTGGAAAAACCACTTTTCGCACTTGTGTTAGTGTTGAAAAACCACTTTTCGCACTTGTGTTAGTGATGAAAAACCACTTTTCGCACTTGTGTTGGTGCAGGAAACCACTTTTGCACTTGTATTAGTGTGGAAAAACCACTTTTCGCACTTGTGTTAGTGTTGAAAAACCACTTTTCGCACTTGTGTTAGTGTTGAAAAACCACTTTTCGCACTTGTGTTAGTGTTGAAAAACCACTTTTCGCACTTCTGTTGGTGCAGGAAACCACTTTTGCACTTGTATTAGTGTGGAAAAAACACTTTTTGCACTTGTGATAGTGTTGAAATACTACTTTTTGCACTTGTGTTAGTGTTGAAAAACCACTTTTCGCAGTTGTGTTGGTGCAGGAAACCACTTTTGCACTTGTATTAGTGTGGAAAAACCACTTTTCGCACTTGTGTTAGTGTTGAAAAACCACTTTTCGCACTTGTGTTGGTGCAGGAAACCACTTTTGCACTTGTATTAGTGTGGAAAAAACACTTTTTGCACTTGTGATAGTGTTGAAAAACCACTTTTCGCACTTGTGTTAGTGTTGAAAAACCACTTTTCGCACTTGTGTTGGTGCAGGAAACCACTTTTGCACTTGTATTAGTGTGGAAAAACCACTTTTCGCACTTGTGTTAGTGTTGAAAAACCACTTTTCGCACTTGTGTTAGTGTTGAAAAACCACTTTTCGCACTTGTGTTGGTGCAGGAAACCACTTTTGCACTTGTATTAGTGTGGAAAAAACACTTTTTGCACTTGTGATAGTGTTGAAAAACCACTTTTCGCACTTGTGCTAGAGTTGAAAAACCACTTTTCGCACTTGTGTTGGTGCAGGAAACCACTTTTGCACTTGTATTAGTGTGGAAAAACCACTTTTCGCACTTGTGTTAGTGTTGAAAAACCACTTTTCGCACTTGTGTTAGTGTTGAAAAACCACTTTTCGCACTTGTGTTGGTGCAGGAAACCACTTTTGCACTTCTATTAGTGTGGAAAAACCACTTTTCGCACTTGTGTTAGTGTTGAAAAACCACTTTTCGCGCTTGTGTTAGTGTTGAAAAACCACTTTTCGCATTTGTGTTGGTGCAGGAAACCACTTTTGAACTTGTAATAGTGTGGAAAAAACACTTTTTGCATTTGTGATAGTGTTGAAAAACCACTTTTCGCACTTGTTTTAGTGTTGAAAAACCACTTTTCGCACTTGTGTTGGTGCAGGAAACCATTTTTGCACTTGTATTAGTGTGGAAAAAACACTTTTTGCACTTGTGATAGTGTTGAAAAACCACTTTTCGCACTTGTGCTAGTGTTGAAAAACCACTTTTCGCACTTGTGTTGGTGCAGGAAACCACTTTTGCACTTGTATTAGTGTGGAAAAACCACTTTTCGCACTTGTGTTAGTGTTGAAAAACCACTTTTCGCACGTGTTAGTGTTGAAAAACCACTTTTCGCACTTGTGTTTGTGCAGGAAACCACGTTTGCACTTGTATTAGTGTGGAAAAACCACTTTTTGCACTTGTGTTAGTGTTGAAAAACCACTTTTCGCACTTGTGTTAGTGTTGAAAAACCACTTTTCGCACTTGTGTTGGTGCAGGAAACCACTTTTGCACTTGTATTAGTGTGGAAAAACACTTTTTGCACTTGTGATAGTGTTGAAAAACCACTTTTCGCACTTGTGTTGGTGCAGGAAACCACTTTTGCACTTGTATTAGTGTGGAAAAACCACTTTTCGCACTTGTGTTAGTGTTGAAAAACCACTTTTCGCACTTGTGTTAGTGTTGAAAAACCACTTTTCGCACTTGTGTTAGTGTTGAAAAACCACTTTTCGCACTTGTGTTGGTGCAGGAAACCACTTTTGCACTTGTATTAGTGTGGAAAAACCACTTTTCGCACTTGTGTTAGTGTTGAAAAACCACTTTTCGCACTTGTGTTAGTGATGAAAAACCACTTTTCGCACTTGTGTTGGTGCAGGAAACCACTTTTGCACTTGTATTAGTGTGGCAAAACCACTTTTCGCACTTGTGTTAGTGTTGAAAAACCACTTTTCGCACTTGTGTTAGTGATGAAAAACCACTTTTCGCACTTGTGTTAGTGATGAAAAACCACTTTTCGCACTTGTGTTGGTGCAGGAAACCACTTTTGCACTTGTATTAGTGTGGCAAAACCACTTTTCGCACTTGTGTTAGTGTTGAAAAACCACTTTTCGCACTTGTGTTAGTGTTGAAAAACCACTTTTCGCACTTGTGTTAGTGTTGAAAAACCACTTTTCGCACTTCTGTTGGTGCAGGAAACCACTTTTGCACTTGTATTAGTGTGGAAAAAACACTTTTTGCACTTGTGATAGTGTTGAAATACCACTTTTTGCACTTGTGTTAGTGTTGAAAAACCACTTTTCGCAGTTGTGTTGGTGCAGGAAACCACTTTTGCACTTGTATTAGTGTGGAAAAACCACTTTTCGCACTTGTGTTAGTGTTGAAAAACCACTTTTTGCACTTGTGTTGGTGCAGGAAACCACTTTTGCACTTGTATTAGTGTGGAAAAAACACTTTTTGCACTTGTGATAGTGTTGAAAAACCACTTTTCGCACTTGTGTTAGTGTTGAAAAACCACTTTTCGCACTTGTGTTGGTGCAGGAAACCACTTTTGCACTTGTATTAGTGTGGGAAAACCACTTTCCGCACTTGTGTTAGTGTTGAAAAACCACTTTTCGCACTTGTGTTAGTGTTGAAAAACCACTTTTGCACTTGTATTAGTGTGGAAAAAACACTTTATGCACTTGTGATAGTGTTGAAAAACCACTTTTCGCACTTGTGTTAGTGTTGAAAAACCACTTTTCGCTCTTGTGTTGGTGCAGGAAACCACTTTTGCACTTGTATTAGTGTGGAAAAACCACTTTTCGCACTTGTGTTAGTGTTGAAAAACCACTTTTCGCACTTGTGTTAGTGATGAAAAACCACTTTTCGCACTTGTGTTGGTGCAGGAAACCACTTTTGCACTTGTATTAGTGTGGAAAAACCACTTTTCGCACTTGTGTTAGTGTTGAAAAACCACTTTTCGCACTTGTGTTAGTGTTGAAAAACCACTTTTCGCACTTGTGTTAGTGTTGAAAAACCACTTTTCGCACTTCTGTTGGTGCAGGAAACCACTTTTGCACTTGTATTAGTGTGGAAAAAACACTTTTTGCACTTGTGATAGTGTTGAAATACCACTTTTTGCACTTGTGTTAGTGTTGAAAAACCACTTTTCGCAGTTGTGTTGGTGCAGGAAACCACTTTTGCACTTGTATTAGTGTGGAAAAACCACTTTTCGCACTTGTGTTAGTGTTGAAAAACCACTTTTCGCACTTGTGTTGGTGCAGGAAACCACTTTTGCACTTGTATTAGTGTGGAAAAAACACTTTTTGCACTTGTGATAGTGTTGAAAAACCACTTTTCGCACTTGTGTTAGTGTTGAAAAACCATTTTTCGCACTTGTGTTGGTGCAGGAAACCACTTTTGCACTTGTATTAGTGTGGCAAAAACACTTTTTGCACTTGTGTTAGTGTTGAAAAACCACTTTTCGCACTTGTGTTCGTGTTGAAAAACCACTTTTCGCACTTGTGTTAGTGTTGAAAAACCACTTTTCGCACTTGTGTTGATGCAGGAAACCACTTTTGCACTTGTATTAGTGTGGAAAAAACACTTTTTGCACTTGTGATAGTGTTGAAAAACCACTTTTCGCACTTGTGTTGGTGCAGGAAACCACTTTTCGCACTTGTATTAGTGTGGAAAAAACACTTTATGCACTTGTGATAGTGTTGAAAAACCACTTTTCGCACTTGTGTTGGTGCAGGAAACCACTTTTGCACTTGTATTAGTGTGGAAAAACACTTTTTGCACTTGTGATAGTGTTGAAAAACCACTTTTCGCACTTGTGTTAGTGTTGAAAAACCAATTTTCGCACTTGTGTTGGTGCAGGAAACCACTTTTGCACTTGCATTAGTGTGGAAAAACCACTTTTCGCACTTGTGTTAGTGTTGAAAAACCACTTTTCGCACTTGTGTTAGTGTTGAAAAACCACTTTTCGCACTTGTTTTAGTGTGGAAAAACCACTTTTGCACTTGCATTAGTGTGGAAAAACCACTTTTCGCACTTGTGTTAGTGTTGAAAAACCACTTTTCGCACTTGTGTTAGTGTTGAAAAACCACTTTTCGCACTTGTGTTAGTGTTGAAAAACTACTTTTCGCACTTGTGTTGGTGCAGGAAACCACTTTTGCACTTGTATTAGTGTGGAAAAACACTTTTTGCACTTGTGATAGTGTTGAAAAACCACTTTTCGCACTTGTGTTGTGTTGAAAAACCACTTTTCGCACGTGTGTTGGTGCAGGAAACGACTTTTGCACTTGTTTTAGTGCGGAAAAACAACTTTTCGCACTTGTGTTAGTGTTGAAAAACCACTTTTCGCACTTGTGTTAGTGTTGAAAAACCACTTTTCGCACTTGTGTTGGTGCAGGAAACCACTTTTGCACTTGTATTAGTGTGGAAAAAAACACTTTTTGCACTTGTGATAGTGTTGAAAAACCACTTTTCGCACTTGTGTTAGTGTTGAAAAACCACTTTTCGCACTTGTGTTGGTGCAGGAAACCACTTTTGCACTTGTATTAGTGTGGAAAAACCACTTTTCGCACTTGTGTTAGTGTTGAAAAACCACTTTTCGCACTTGTGTTAGTGATGAAAAACCACTTTTTGCACTTGTGTTGGTGCAGGAAACCACTTTTGCACTTGTATTAGTGTGGAAAAACCACTTTTCGCACTTGTGTTAGTGTTGAAAAACCACTTTTCGCACTTGTGTTAGTGTTGAAAAACCACTTTTCGCACTTGTGTTAGTGTTGAAAAACCACTTTTTGCACTTCTGTTGGTGCAGGAAACCACTTTTGCACTTGTATTAGTGTGGAAAAAACACTTTTTGCACTTGTGATAGTGTTGAAATACCACTTTTTGCACTTGTGTTAGTGTTGAAAAACCACTTTTCGCAGTTGTGTTGGTGCAGGAAACCACTTTTGCACTTGTATTAGTGTGGAAAAACCACTTTTCGCACTTGTGTTAGTGTTGAAAAACCACTTTTCGCACTTGTGTTGGTGCAGGAAACCACTTTTGCACTTGTATTAGTGTGGAAAAAACACTTTTTGCACTTGTGATAGTGTTGAAAAACCACTTTTCGCACTTGTGTTAGTGTTGAAAAACCACTTTTCGCACTTGTGTTGGTGCAGGAAACCACTTTTGCACTTGTATTAGTGTGGAAAAACCACTTTTCGCACTTGTGTTAGTGTTGAAAAACCACTTTTCGCACTTGTGTTAGTGTTGAAAAACCACTTTTCGCACTTGTGTTGGTGCAGGAAACCACTTTTGCACTTGTATTAGTGTGGAAAAAACACTTTTTGCACTTGTGATCGCACTTGTGCTAGAGTTGAAAAAACCACTTTTCGCACTTGTGTTGGTGCAGGAAACCACTTTTGCACTTGTATTAGTGTGGAAAAAAACCACTTTTCGCACTTGTGTTAGTGTTGAAAAACCACTTTTCGCACTTGTGTTAGTGTGAAAAACCACTTTTCGCACTTGTGTTGGTGCAGGAAACCACTTTTGCACTTCTATTAGTGTGGAAAAACCACTTTTCGCACTTGTGTTAGTGTTGAAAAACCACTTTTCGCGCTTGTGTTAGTGTTGAAAAACCACTTTTTCGCATTTGTGTTGGTGCAGGAAACCACTTTTGAACTTGTATTAGTGTGGAAAAACACTTTTGCATTTGTGATAGTGTTGAAAAACCACTTTTCGCACTTGTTTTAGTGTTGAAAAAACCACTTTTCGCACTTGTGTTGGTGCAGGAAACCATTTTTGCACTTGTATTAGTGTGGAAAAAAACACTTTTTGCACTTGTGATAGTGTTGAAAACCACTTTTCGCACTTGTGCTAGTGTTGAAAAACCACTTTTCGCACTTGTGTTGGTGCAGGAAACCACTTTTGCACTTGTATTAGTGTGGAAAAACACTTTTTGCACTTGTGATAGTGTTGAAAAAACCACTTTTCGCACTTGTGCTAGTGTTGAAAAACCACTTTTCGCACTTGTGTTGGTGCAGGAAACCACTTTTGCACTTGTATTAGTGTGGAAAAACCACTTTTCGCACTTGTGTTAGTGTTGAAAAACCACTTTTCGCACTTGTGTTAGTGTTGAAAAACCACTTTTCGCACTTGTGTTAGTGTTGAAAAACCACTTTTCGCACTTGTGTTGGTGCAGGAAACCACTTTTGCACTTGTATTAGTGTGGAAAAACCACTTTTCGCACTTGTGTTAGTGTTGAAAAACCACTTTTCGCACTTGTGTTAGTGAATGAAAAACCACTTTTCGCACTTGTGTTGGTGCAGGAAACCACTTTTGCACTTGTATTAGTGTGGAAAAACCACTTTTCGCACTTGTGTTAGTGTTGAAAAACCACTTTTCGCACTTGTGTTAGTGTTGAAAAACCACTTTTCGCACTTGTGTTAGTGTTGAAAAAACCACTTTTCGCACTTCTGTTGGTGCAGGAAACCACTTTTGCACTTGTATTAGTGTGGAAAAAAACACTTTTTTGCACTTGTGATAGTGTTGAAATACCACTTTTTGCACTTGTGTTAGTGTTGAAAACCACTTTTCGCAGTTGTGTTGGTGCAGGAAACCACTTTTGCACTTGTATTAGTGTGGAAAAACCACTTTTCGCACTTGTGTTAGTGTTGAAAAACCACTCTTCGCACTTGTGTTGGTGCAGGAAACCACTTTTGCACTTGTATTAGTGTGGAAAAAAACACTTTTTGCACTTGTGATAGTGTTGAAAAACCACTTTTCGCACTTGTGTGTAGTGTTGAAAAACCACTTTTCGCACTTGTGTTGGTGCAGGAAACCACTTTTGCACTTGTATTAGTGTGGGAAAACCACTTTCCGCACTTGTGTTAGTGTTGAAAAACCCCACTTTTCGCACTTGTGTTAGTGTTGAAAAACCACTTTTCGCACTTGTGTTGGTGCAGGAAACCACTTTTGCACTTGTATTAGTGTGGAAAAAACACTTTATGCACTTGTGATAGTGTTGAAAAACCCACTTTTTCGCACTTGTGTTAGTGTTGAAAAACACTTTTCGCTCTTGTGTTGGTGCAGGAAACCACATTTGCACTTGTATTAGTGTGGAAAAACCACTTTTCGCACTTGTGTTAGTGTTGAAAAACCACTTTTCGCACTTGTGTTAGTGATGAAAAACCACTTTTCGCACTTGTGTTGGTGCAGGAAACCACTTTTGCACTTGTATTAGTGTGGAAAAACCACTTTTCGCACTTGTGTTAGTGTTGAAAAACCACTTTTCGCACTTGTGTTAGTGTTGAAAAACCACTTTTTCGCACTTGTGTTAGTGTTGAAAAACCACTTTTCGCACTTCTGTTGGTGCAGGAAACCACTTTTGCACTTGTATTAGTGTGGAAAAAACACTTTTTGCACTTGTGATAGTGTTGAAATACCACTTTTTGCACTTGTGTTAGTGTTGAAAAAACCACTTTTCGCAGTTGTGTTGGTGCAGGAAACCACTTTTGCACTTGTATTAGTGTGGAAAAACCACTTTTCGCACTTGTGTTAGTGTTGAAAAACCACTTTTCGCACTTGTGTTGGTGCAGGAAACCCACTTTTGCACTTGCATTAGTGTGGAAAAAACACTTTTTGCACTTGTGATAGTGTTGAAAAACCACTTTTCGCACTTGTGTTAGTGTTGAAAAACCACTTTTCGCACTTGTGTTGGTGCAGGAAACCACTTTTGCACTTGTATTAGTGTGGCAAAAAACACTTTTTGCACTTGTGTTAGTGTTTGAAAAACCACTTTTCGCACTTGTGTTCGTGTTGAAAAACCACTTTTCGCACTTGTGTTAGTGTTGAAAACCACTTTTCGCACTTGTGTTGATGCAGGAAACCACTTTTGCACTTGTATTAGTGTGGAAAAAACACTTTTTGCACTTGTGATAGTGTTGAAAAACCACTTTTCGCACTTGTGTTGGTGCAGGAACACCACTTTTCGCACTTGTATTAGTGTGGAAAAAACACTTTATGCACTTGTGATAGTGTTGAAAAAACCACTTTTCGCACTTGTGTTGGTGCAGGGAAACCACTTTTTGCACTTGTATTAGTGTGGAAAAAAACACTTTTTGCACTTGTGATAGTGTTGAAAAACCACTTTTCGCACTTGTGTTAGTGTTGAAAAACCAATTTTCGCACTTGTGTTGGTGCAGGAAACCACTTTTGCACTTGCATTAGTGTGGAAAAACCACTTTTCGCACTTGTGTTAGTGTTGAAAAACCACTTTTCGCACTTGTGTTAGTGTTGAAAAACCACTTTTCGCACTTGTGTTAGTGTTGAAAAACCACTTTTCGCACTTGTGTTAGTGTTGAAAAACCACTTTTCGCAGTTGTGTTGGTGCAGGAAACCACTTTTGCACTTGTATTAGTGTGGAAAAACCACTTTTCGCACTTGTGTTAGTGTTGAAAAACCACTTCTCGCACTTGTGTTGGTGCAGGAAACCACTTTTGCACTTGTATTAGTGTGGAAAAAACACTTTTTGCACTTGTGTTAGTGTTGAAAAACCACTTTTCACACTTGTGTTCATGTTGAAAAACCACTTTTCGCACTTGTGTTAGTGTTGAAAAACCACTTTTCGCACTTGTGTTAGTGTTGAAAAACCACTTTTCGCACTTGTGTTGATGCAGGAAACCACTTTTGCACTTGTATTATTTTGAAAAAAACACTTTTTGCACTTGTGATAGTGTTGAAAAACCACTTTTCGCACTTGTGTTGGTGCAGGAAAACCACTTTTGCACTTGTATTAGTGTGGAAAAACCACTTTTCGCACTTGTGTTAGTGTTGAAAAACCACTTTTTGCACTTGTGTTAGTGTTGAAAAACCACTTTTCGCACTTGTGTTAGTGTTGAAAAACCACTTTTCGCACTTGTGTTGGTGCAGGAAACCACTTTTGCACTTGTATTAGTGTGGAAAAACCACTTTTCGCACTTGTGTTAGTGTTGAAAAACCACTTTTCGCACTTGTGTTAGTGTTGAAAAACCCCTTTTCGCACTTGTGTTAGTGTTGAAAAACCATTTTTCGCACTTGTGTTGGTGCAGGAAACCACTTTTGCACTTGTATTAGTGTGGAAAAAACACTTTTTGCACTTGTGATAGTGTTGAAAAACCACTTTTCGCACTTGTGTTAGTGTTGAAAAACCACTTTTCGCACGTGTGTTGGTGCAGGAAACCACTTTTGCACTTGTTTTAGTGTGGAAAAACAACTTTTCGCACTTGTGTTAGTGTTGAAAAACCACTTTTCGCACTTGTGTTCGTGTTGAAAAACCACTTTTCGCACTTGTGTTGGTGCAGGAAACCACTTTTGCACTTGTATTAGTGTGGAAAAAAACACTTTTTGCACTTGTGATAGTGTTGAAAAACCACTTTTCGCACTTGTGTTAGTGTTGAAAAACCACTTTTCTCACTTGTGTTGGTGCAGGAAACCACTTTTGCACTTGTATTAGTGTGGGAAAACCACTTTCCGCACTTGTGTTAGTGTTGAAAAACTACTTTTTGCACTTGTGTTAGTGTTGAAAAACCACTTTTCGCACTTGTGTTGGTGCAGGAAACCACTTTTGCACTTGTATTAGTGTGGAAAAAACACTTTATGCACTTGTGATAGTGTTGAAAAACCACTTTTCGCACTTGTGTTAGTGTTGAAAAACCACTTTTCGCACTTGTGTTGGTGCAGGAAACCACTTTTGCACTTGTATTAGTGTGGAAAAACCACTTTTCGCACTTGTGTTAGTGTTGAAAAACCACTTTTCGCACTTGTGTTAGTGATGAAAAACCACTTTTCGCACTTGTGTTGGTGCAGGAAACCACTTTTGCACTTGTATTAGTGTGGAAAAACCACTTTTCGCACTTGTGTTAGTGTTGAAAAACCACTTTTCGCACTTGTGTTAGTGTTGAAAAACCACTTTTCGCACTTGTGTTGGTGTTGAAAAACCACTTTTCGCACTTCTGTTGGTGCAGGAAACCACTTTTGCACTTGTATTAGTGTGGAAAAAACACTTTTTGCACTTGTGATAGTGTTGAAATACCCCTTTTTGCACTTGTGTTAGTGTTGAAAAACCACTTTTCGCAGTTGTGTTGGTGCAGGAAACCACTTTTGCACTTGTATTAGTGTGGAAAAAACACTTTTTGCACTTGTGATAGTGTTGAAAAACCACTTTTCGCACTTGTGTTGGTGCAGGAAACCACTTTTCGCACTTGTATTAGTGTGGAAAAAACACTTTATGCACTTGTGATAGTGTTGAAAAACCACTTTTCGCACTTGTGTTAGTGTTGAAAAACCAATTTTCGCACTTGTGTTGGTGCAGGAAACCACTTTTGCACTTGCATTAGTGTGGAAAAACCACTTTTCGCACTTGTGTTAGTGTTGAAAAACCACTTTTCGCACTTGTGTTAGTGTTGAAAAACCACTTTTCGCACTTGTGTTAGTGTTGAAAAACTACTTTTCGCACTTGTGTTGGTGCAGGAAACCACTTTTGCACTTGTATTAGTGTGGAAAAACACTTTTTGCACTTGTGATAGTGTTGAAAAACCACTTTTCGCACTTGTGTTAGTGTTGAAAAACCACTTTTCGCACGTGTGTTGGTGCAGGAAACGACTTTTGCACTTGTTTTAGTGCGGAAAAACAACTTTTCGCACTTGTGTTAGTGTTGAAAAACCACTTTTCGCACTTGTGTTAGTGTTGAAAAACCACTTTTCGCACTTGTGTTGGTGCAGGAAACCACTTTTGCACTTGTATTAGTGTGGAAAAAAACACTTTTTGCACTTGTGATAGTGTTGAAAAACCACTTTTCGCACTTGTGTTAGTGTTGAAAAACCACTTTTCGCACTTGTGTTGGTGCAGGAAACCACTTTTGCACTTGTATTAGTGTGGAAAAACCACTTTTCGCACTTGTGTTAGTGTTGAAAAACCACTTTTCGCACTTGTGTTAGTGATGAAAAACCACTTTTCGCACTTGTGTTGGTGCAGGAAACCACTTTTGCACTTGTATTAGTGTGGAAAAACCACTTTTCGCACTTGTGTTAGTGTTGAAAAACCACTTTTCGCACTTGTGTTAGTGTTGAAAAACCACTTTTCGCACTTGTGTTAGTGTTGAAAAACCACTTTTCGCACTTCTGTTGGTGCAGGAAACCACTTTTGCACTTGTATTAGTGTGGAAAAAACACTTTTTGCACTTGTGATAGTGTTGAAATACCACTTTTTGCACTTGTGTTAGTGTTGAAAAACCACTTTTCGCAGTTGTGTTGGTGCAGGAAACCACTTTTGCACTTGTATTAGTGTGGAAAAACCACTTTTCGCACTTGTGTTAGTGTTGAAAAACCACTTTTCGCACTTGTGTTGGTGCAGGAAACCACTTTTGCACTTGTATTAGTGTGGAAAAAACACTTTTTGCACTTGTGATAGTGTTGAAAAACCACTTTTCGCACTTGTGTTAGTGTTGAAAAACCACTTTTCGCACTTGTGTTGGTGCAGGAAACCACTTTTGCACTTGTATTAGTGTGGAAAAACCACTTTTCGCACTTGTGTTAGTGTTGAAAAACCACTTTTCGCACTTGTGTTAGTGTTGAAAAACCACTTTTCGCACTTGTGTTGGTGCAGGAAACCACTTTTGCGCTTGTATTAGTGTGGAAAAAACACTTTTTGCACTTGTGATAGTGTTGAAAAACCACTTTTCGCACTTGTGCTAGAGTTGAAAAACCACTTTTCGCACTTGTGTTGGTGCAGGAAACCACTTTTGCACTTGTATTAGTGTGGAAAAACCACTTTTCGCACTTGTGTTAGTGTTGAAAAACCACTTTTCGCACTTGTGTTAGTGTTGAAAAACCACTTTTCGCACTTGTGTTGGTGCAGGAAACCACTTTTGCACTTCTATTAGTGTGGAAAAACCACTTTTCGCACTTGTGTTAGTGTTGAAAAACCACTTTTCGCGCTTGTGTTAGTGTTGAAAAACCACTTTTCGCA
Organism: Myxine glutinosa; assembly: GCF_964187855.1. NCBI lineage: Eukaryota > Metazoa > Chordata > Myxini > Myxiniformes > Myxinidae > Myxine > Myxine glutinosa. The sequence goes on from NW_027616486.1 coordinate 100,587, forward strand.
TTTGTGTTGGTGCAGGAAACCACTTTTGAACTTGTATTAGTGTGGAAAAAACACTTTTTGCATTTGTGATAGTGTTGAAAAACCACTTTTCGCACTTGTTTTAGTGTTGAAAAACCACTTTTCGCACTTGTGTTGGTGCAGGAAACCATTTTTGCACTTGTATTAGTGTGGAAAAAACACTTTTTGCACTTGTGATAGTGTTGAAAAACCACTTTTCGCACTTGTGCTAGTGTTGAAAAACCACTTTTCGCACTTGTGTTGGTGCAGGAAACCACTTTTGCACTTGTATTAGTGTGGAAAAACCACTTTTCGCACTTGTGTTAGTGTTGAAAAACCACTTTTCGCACGTGTTAGTGTTGAAAAACCACTTTTCGCACTTGTGTTTGTGCAGGAAACCACGTTTGCACTTGTATTAGTGTGGAAAAACCACTTTTTGCACTTGTGTTAGTGTTGAAAAACCACTTTTCGCACTTGTGTTAGTGTTGAAAAACCACTTTTCGCACTTGTGTTGGTGCAGGAAACCACTTTTGCACTTGTATTAGTGTGGAAAAACACTTTTTGCACTTGTGATAGTGTTGAAAAACCACTTTTCGCACTTGTGCTAGTGTTGAAAAACCACTTTTCGCACTTGTGTTGGTGCAGGAAACCACTTTTGCACTTGTATTAGTGTGGAAAAACCACTTTTCGCACTTGTGTTAGTGTTGAAAAACCACTTTTCGCACTTGTGTTAGTGTTGAAAAACCACTTTTCGCACTTGTGTTAGTGTTGAAAAACCACTTTTCGCACTTGTGTTGGTGCAGGAAACCACTTTTGCACTTGTATTAGTGTGGAAAAACCACTTTTCGCACTTGTGTTAGTGTTGAAAAACCACTTTTCGCACTTGTGTTAGTGATGAAAAACCACTTTTCGCACTTGTGTTGGTGCAGGAAACCACTTTTGCACTTGTATTAGTGTGGAAAAACCACTTTTCGCACTTGTGTTAGTGTTGAAAAACCACTTTTCGCACTTGTGTTAGTGTTGAAAAACCACTTTTCGCACTTGTGTTAGTGTTGAAAAACCACTTTTCGCACTTCTGTTGGTGCAGGAAACCACTTTTGCACTTGTATTAGTGTGGAAAAAACACTTTTTGCACTTGTGATAGTGTTGAAATACCACTTTTTGCACTTGTGTTAGTGTTGAAAAACCACTTTTCGCAGTTGTGTTGGTGCAGGAAACCACTTTTGCACTTGTATTAGTGTGGAAAAACCACTTTTCGCACTTGTGTTAGTGTTGAAAAACCACTTTTCGCACTTGTGTTGGTGCAGGAAACCACTTTTGCACTTGTATTAGTGTGGAAAAAACACTTTTTGCACTTGTGATAGTGTTGAAAAACCACTTTTCGCACTTGTGTTAGTGTTGAAAAACCACTTTTCGCACTTGTGTTGGTGCAGGAAACCACTTTTGCACTTGTATTAGTGTGGGAAAACCACTTTCCGCACTTGTGTTAGTGTTGAAAAACCACTTTTCGCACTTGTGTTAGTGTTGAAAAACCACTTTTCGCACTTGTGTTGGTGCAGGAAACCACTTTTGCACTTGTATTAGTGTGGAAAAAACACTTTATGCACTTGTGATAGTGTTGAAAAACCACTTTTCGCACTTGTGTTAGTGTTGAAAAACCACTTTTCGCTCTTGTGTTGGTGCAGGAAACCACTTTTGCACTTGTATTAGTGTGGAAAAACCACTTTTCGCACTTGTGTTAGTGTTGAAAAACCACTTTTCGCACTTGTGTTAGTGATGAAAAACCACTTTTCGCACTTGTGTTGGTGCAGGAAACCACTTTTGCACTTGTATTAGTGTGGAAAAACCACTTTTCGCACTTGTGTTAGTGTTGAAAAACCACTTTTCGCACTTGTGTTAGTGTTGAAAAACCACTTTTCGCACTTGTGTTAGTGTTGAAAAACCACTTTTCGCACTTCTGTTGGTGCAGGAAACCACTTTTGCACTTGTATTAGTGTGGAAAAAACACTTTTTGCACTTGTGATAGTGTTGAAATACCACTTTTTGCACTTGTGTTAGTGTTGAAAAACCACTTTTCGCAGTTGTGTTGGTGCAGGAAACCACTTTTGCACTTGTATTAGTGTGGAAAAACCACTTTTCGCACTTGTGTTAGTGTTGAAAAACCACTTTTCGCACTTGTGTTGGTGCAGGAAACCACTTTTGCACTTGTATTAGTGTGGAAAAAACACTTTTTGCACTTGTGATAGTGTTGAAAAACCACTTTTCGCACTTGTGTTAGTGTTGAAAAACCACTTTTCGCACTTGTGTTGGTGCAGGAAACCACTTTTGCACTTGTATTAGTGTGGCAAAAACACTTTTTGCACTTGTGTTAGTGTTGAAAAACCACTTTTCGCACTTGTGTTCGTGTTGAAAAACCACTTTTCGCACTTGTGTTAGTGTTGAAAAACCACTTTTCGCACTTGTGTTGATGCAGGAAACCACTTTTGCACTTGTATTAGTGTGGAAAAAACACTTTTTGCACTTGTGATAGTGTTGAAAAACCACTTTTCGCACTTGTGTTGGTGCAGGAAACCACTTTTCGCACTTGTATTAGTGTGGAAAAAACACTTTATGCACTTGTGATAGTGTTGAAAAACCACTTTTCGCACTTGTGTTGGTGCAGGAAACCACTTTTGCACTTGTATTAGTGTGGAAAAAACACTTTTTGCACTTGTGATAGTGTTGAAAAACCACTTTTCGCACTTGTGTTAGTGTTGAAAAACCAATTTTCGCACTTGTGTTGGTGCAGGAAACCACTTTTGCACTTGCAATAGTGTGGAAAAACCACTTTTCGCACTTGTGTTAGTGTTGAAAAACCACTTTTCGCACTTGTGTTAGTGTTGAAAAACCACTTTTCGCACTTGTTTTAGTGTGGAAAAACCACTTTTGCACTTGCATTAGTGTGGAAAAACCACTTTTCGCACTTGTGTTAGTGTTGAAAAACCACTTTTCGCACTTGTGTTAGTGTTGAAAAACCACTTTTCGCACTTGTGTTAGTGTTGAAAAACTACTTTTCGCACTTGTGTTGGTGCAGGAAACCACTTTTGCACTTGTATTAGTGTGGAAAAACACTTTTTGCACTTGTGATAGTGTTGAAAAACCACTTTTCGCACTTGTGTTAGTGTTGAAAAACTACTTTTCGCACGTGTGTTGGTGCAGGAAACGACTTTTGCACTTGTTTTAGTGCGGAAAAACAACTTTTCGCACTTGTGTTAGTGTTGAAAAACCACTTTTCGCACTTGTGTTAGTGTTGAAAAACCACTTTTCGCACTTGTGTTGGTGCAGGAAACCACTTTTGCACTTGTATTAGTGTGGAAAAAAACACTTTTTGCACTTGTGATAGTGTTGAAAAACCACTTTTCGCACTTGTGTTAGTGTTGAAAAACCACTTTTCGCACTTGTGTTGGTGCAGGAAACCACTTTTGCACTTGTATTAGTGTGGAAAAACCACTTTTCGCACTTGTGTTAGTGTTGAAAAACCACTTTTCGCACTTGTGTTAGTGATGAAAAACCACTTTTCGCACTTGTGTTGGTGCAGGAAACCACTTTTGCACTTGTATTAGTGTGGAAAAACCACTTTTCGCACTTGTGTTAGTGTTGAAAAACCACTTTTCGCACTTGTGTTAGTGTTGAAAAACCACTTTTCGCACTTGTGTTAGTGTTGAAAAACCACTTTTCGCACTTCTGTTGGTGCAGGAAACCACTTTTGCACTTGTATTAGTGTGGAAAAAACACTTTTTGCACTTGTGATAGTGTTGAAATACCACTTTTTGCACTTGTGTTAGTGTTGAAAAACCACTTTTCGCAGTTGTGTTGGTGCAGGAAACCACTTTTGCACTTGTATTAGTGTGGAAAAACCACTTTTCGCACTTGTGTTAGTGTTGAAAAACCACTTTTCGCACTTGTGTTGGTGCAGGAAACCACTTTTGCACTTGTATTAGTGTGGAAAAAACACTTTTTGCACTTGTGATAGTGTTGAAAAACCACTTTCGCACTTGTGTTAGTGTTGAAAAACCACTTTTCGCACTTGTGTTGGTGCAGGAAACCACTTTTGCACTTGTATTAGTGTGGAAAAACCACTTTTCGCACTTGTGTTAGTGTTGAAAAACCACTTTTCGCACTTGTGTTAGTGTTGAAAAACCACTTTTTGCACTTGTGTTGGTGCAGGAAACCACTTTTGCACTTGTATTAGTGTGGAAAAAAACACTTTTTGCACTTGTGATAGTGTTGAAAAACCACTTTTCGCACTTGTGCTAGAGTTGAAAAACCACTTTTCGCACTTGTGTTGGTGCAGGAAACCACTTTTGCACTTGTATTAGTGTGGAAAAACCACTTTTCGCACTTGTGTTAGTGTTGAAAAACCACTTTTCGCACTTGTGTTAGTGTTGAAAAACCACTTTTCGCACTTGTGTTGGTGCAGGAAACCACTTTTGCACTTCTATTAGTGTGGAAAAACCACTTTTCGCACTTGTGTTAGTGTTGAAAAACCACTTTTCGCGCTTGTGTTAGTGTTGAAAAACCACTTTTCGCATTTGTGTTGGTGCAGGAAACCACTTTTGAACTTGTATTAGTGTGGAAAAAACACTTTTTGCATTTGTGATAGTGTTGAAAAACCACTTTTCGCACTTGTTTTAGTGTTGAAAAACCACTTTTCGCACTTGTGTTGGTGCAGGAAACCATTTTTGCACTTGTATTAGTGTGGAAAAAACACTTTTTGCACTTGTGATAGTGTTGAAAAACCACTTTTCGCACTTGTGCTAGTGTTGAAAAACCACTTTTCGCACTTGTGTTGGTGCAGGAAACCACTTTTGCACTTGTATTAGTGTGGAAAAACCACTTTTCGCACTTGTGTTAGTGTTGAAAAACCACTTTTCGCACGTGTTAGTGTTGAAAAACCACTTTTCGCACTTGTGTTTGTGCAGGAAACCACGTTTGCACTTGTATTAGTGTGGAAAAACCACTTTTTGCACTTGTGTTAGTGTTGAAAAACCACTTTTCGCACTTGTGTTAGTGTTGAAAAACCACTTTTCGCACTTGTGTTGGTGCAGGAAACCACTTTTGCACTTGTATTAGTGTGGAAAAAACACTTTTTGCACTTGTGATAGTGTTGAAAAACCACTTTTCGCACTTGTGCTAGTATTGAAAAACCACTTTTCGCACTTGTGTTGGTGCAGGAAACCACTTTTGCACTTGTATTAGTGTGGAAAAACCACTTTTCGCACTTGTGTTAGTGTTGAAAAACCACTTTTCGCACTTGTGTTAGTGTTGAAAAACCACTTTTCGCACTTGTGTTAGTGTTGAAAAACCACTTTTCGCACTTGTGTTGGTGCAGGAAACCACTTTTGCACTTGTATTAGTGTGGAAAAACCACTTTTCGCACTTGTGTTAGTGTTGAAAAACCACTTTTCGCACTTGTGTTAGTGATGAAAAACCACTTTTCGCACTTGTGTTGGTGCAGGAAACCACTTTTGCACTTGTATTAGTGTGGAAAAACCACTTTTCGCACTTGTGTTAGTGTTGAAAAACCACTTTTCGCACTTGTGTTAGTGTTGAAAAACCACTTTTCGCACTTGTGTTAGTGTTGAAAAACCACTTTTCGCACTTCTGTTGGTGCAGGAAACCACTTTTGCACTTGTATTAGTGTGGAAAAAACACTTTTTGCACTTGTGATAGTGTTGAAATACCACTTTTTGCACTTGTGTTAGTGTTGAAAAACCACTTTTCGCAGTTGTGTTGGTGCAGGAAACCACTTTTGCACTTGTATTAGTGTGGAAAAACCACTTTTCGCACTTGTGTTAGTGTTGAAAAACCACTTTTCGCACTTGTGTTGGTGCAGGAAACCACTTTTGCACTTGTATTAGTGTGGAAAAAACACTTTTTGCACTTGTGATAGTGTTGAAAAACCACTTTTCGCACTTGTGTTAGTGTTGAAAAACCACTTTTCGCACTTGTGTTGGTGCAGGAAACCACTTTTGCACTTGTATTAGTGTGGGAAAACCACTTTCCGCACTTGTGTTAGTGTTGAAAAACCACTTTTCGCACTTGTGTTAGTGTTGAAAAACCACTTTTCGCACTTGTGTTGGTGCAGGAAACCACTTTTGCACTTGTATTAGTGTGGAAAAAACACTTTATGCACTTGTGATAGTGTTGAAAAACCACTTTTCGCACTTGTGTTAGTGTTGAAAAACCACTTTTCGCTCTTGTGTTGGTGCAGGAAACCACTTTTGCACTTGTATTAGTGTGGAAAAACCACTTTTCGCACTTGTGTTAGTGTTGAAAAACCACTTTTCGCACTTGTGTTAGTGATGAAAAACCACTTTTCGCACTTGTGTTGGTGCAGGAAACCACTTTTGCACTTGTATTAGTGTGGAAAAACCACTTTTTGCACTTGTGATAGTGTTGAAAAACCACTTTTCGCACTTGTGTTAGTGTTGAAAAACCACTTTTCGCACGTGTGTTGGTGCAGGAAACGACTTTTGCACTTGTTTTAGTGCGGAAAAACAACTTTTCGCACTTGTGTTAGTGTTGAAAAACCACTTTTCGCACTTGTGTTAGTGTTGAAAAACCACTTTTCGCACTTGTGTTGGTGCAGGAAACCACTTTTGCACTTGTATTAGTGTGGAAAAAAACACTTTTTGCACTTGTGATAGTGTTGAAAAACCACTTTTCGCACTTGTGTTAGTGTTGAAAAACCACTTTTCGCACTTGTGTTGGTGCAGGAAACCACTTTTGCACTTGTATTAGTGTGGAAAAACCACTTTTCGCACTTGTGTTAGTGTTGAAAAACCACTTTTCGCACTTGTGTTAGTGATGAAAAACCACTTTTCGCACTTGTGTTGGTGCAGGAAACCACTTTTGCACTTGTATTAGTGTGGAAAAACCACTTTTCGCACTTGTGTTAGTGTTGAAAAACCACTTTTCGCACTTGTGTTAGTGTTGAAAAACCACTTTTCGCACTTGTGTTAGTGTTGAAAAACCACTTTTCGCACTTCTGTTGGTGCAGGAAACCACTTTTGCACTTGTATTAGTGTGGAAAAAACACTTTTTGCACTTGTGATAGTGTTGAAATACCACTTTTTGCACTTGTGTTAGTGTTGAAAAACCACTTTTCGCAGTTGTGTTGGTGCAGGAAACCACTTTTGCACTTGTATTAGTGTGGAAAAACCACTTTTCGCACTTGTGTTAGTGTTGAAAAACCACTTTTCGCACTTGTGTTGGTGCAGGAAACCACTTTTGCACTTGTATTAGTGTGGAAAAAACACTTTTCGCACTTGTGATAGTGTTGAAAAACCACTTTTCGCACTTGTGTTAGTGTTGAAAAACCACTTTTCGCACGTGTGTTGGTGCAGGAAACGACTTTTGCACTTGTTTTAGTGCGGAAAAACAACTTTTCGCACTTGTGTTAGTGTTGAAAAACCACTTTTCGCACTTGTGTTAGTGTTGAAAAACCACTTTTCGCACTTGTGTTGGTGCAGGAAACCACTTTTGCACTTGTATTAGTGTGGAAAAAAACACTTTTTGCACTTGTGATAGTGTTGAAAAACCACTTTTCGCACTTGTGTTAGTGTTGAAAAACCACTTTTCGCACTTGTGTTGGTGCAGGAAACCACTTTTGCACTTGTATTAGTGTGGAAAAACCACTTTTCGCACTTGTGTTAGTGTTGAAAAACCACTTTTCGCACTTGTGTTAGTGATGAAAAACCACTTTTCGCACTTGTGTTGGTGCAGGAAACCACTTTTGCACTTGTATTAGTGTGGAAAAACCACTTTTCGCACTTGTGTTAGTGTTGAAAAACCACTTTTCGCACTTGTGTTAGTGTTGAAAAACCACTTTTCGCACTTGTGTTAGTGTTGAAAAACCACTTTTCGCACTTCTGTTGGTGCAGGAAACCACTTTTGCACTTGTATTAGTGTGGAAAAAACACTTTTTGCACTTGTGATAGTGTTGAAATACCACTTTTTGCACTTGTGTTAGTGTTGAAAAACCACTTTTCGCAGTTGTGTTGGTGCAGGAAACCACTTTTGCACTTGTATTAGTGTGGAAAAACCACTTTTCGCACTTGTGTTAGTGTTGAAAAACCACTTTTCGCACTTGTGTTGGTGCAGGAAACCACTTTTGCACTTGTATTAGTGTGGAAAAAACACTTTTTGCACTTGTGATAGTGTTGAAAAACCACTTTTCGCACTTGTGTTAGTGTTGAAAAACCACTTTTCGCACTTGTGTTGGTGCAGGAAACCACTTTTGCACTTGTATTAGTGTGGAAAAACCACTTTTCGCACTTGTGTTAGTGTTGAAAAACCACTTTTCGCACTTGTGTTAGTGTTGAAAAACCACTTTTCGCACTTGTGTTGGTGCAGGAAACCACTTTTGCACTTGTATTAGTGTGGAAAAAACACTTTTTGCACTTGTGATAGTGTTGAAAAACCACTTTTCGCACTTGTGCTAGAGTTGAAAAACCACTTTTCGCACTTGTGTTGGTGCAGGAAACCACTTTTGCACTTGTATTAGTGTGGAAAAACCACTTTTCGCACTTGTGTTAGTGTTGAAAAACCACTTTTCGCACTTGTGTTAGTGTTGAAAAACCACTTTTCGCACTTGTGTTGGTGCAGGAAACCACTTTTGCACTTCTATTAGTGTGGAAAAACCACTTTTCGCACTTGTGTTAGTGTTGAAAAACCACTTTTCGCGCTTGTGTTAGTGTTGAAAAACCACTTTTCGCATTTGTGTTGGTGCAGGAAACCACTTTTGAACTTGTATTAGTGTGGAAAAAACACTTTTTGCATTTGTGATAGTGTTGAAAAACCACTTTTCGCACTTGTTTTAGTGTTGAAAAACCACTTTTCGCACTTGTGTTGGTGCAGGAAACCATTTTTGCACTTGTATTAGTGTGGAAAAAACACTTTTTGCACTAGTGATAGTGTTGAAAAACCACTTTTCGCACTTGTGCTAGTGTTGAAAAACCACTTTTCGCACTTGTGTTGGTGCAGGAAACCACTTTTGCACTTGTATTAGTGTGGAAAAACCACTTTTCGCACTTGTGTTAGTGTTGAAAAACCACTTTTCGCACGTGTTAGTGTTGAAAAACCACTTTTCGCACTTGTGTTTGTGCAGGAAACCACGTTTGCACTTGTATTAGTGTGGAAAAACCACTTTTTGCACTTGTGTTAGTGTTGAAAAACCACTTTTCGCACTTGTGTTAGTGTTGAAAAACCACTTTTTGCACTTGTGTTGGTGCAGGAAACCACTTTTGCACTTGTATTAGTGTGGAAAAACACTTTTTGCACTTGTGATAGTGTTGAAAAACCACTTTTCGCACTTGTGCTAGTGTTGAAAAACCACTTTTCGCACTTGTGTTGGTGCAGGAAACCACTTTTGCACTTGTATTAGTGTGGAAAAACCACTTTTCGCACTTGTGTTAGTGTTGAAAAACCACTTTTCGCACTTGTGTTAGTGTTGAAAAACCACTTTTCGCACTTGTGTTAGTGTTGAAAAACCACTTTTCGCACTTGTGTTGGTGCAGGAAACCACTTTTGCACTTGTATTAGTGTGGAAAAACCACTTTTCGCACTTGTGTTAGTGTTGAAAAACCACTTTTCGCACTTGTGTTAGTGATGAAAAACCACTTTTCGCACTTGTGTTGGTGCAGGAAACCACTTTTGCACTTGTATTAGTGTGGAAAAACCACTTTTCGCACTTGTGTTAGTGTTGAAAAACCACTTTTCGCACTTGTGTTAGTGTTGAAAAACCACTTTTCGCACTTGTGTTAGTGTTGAAAAACCACTTTTCGCACTTCTGTTGGTGCAGGAAACCACTTTTGCACTTGTATTAGTGTGGAAAAAACACTTTTTGCACTTGTGATAGTGTTGAAATACCACTTTTTGCACTTGTGTTAGTGTTGAAAAACCACTTTTCGCAGTTGTGTTGGTGCAGGAAACCACTTTTGCACTTGTATTAGTGTGGAAAAACCACTTTTCGCACTTGTGTTAGTGTTGAAAAACCACTTTTCGCACTTGTGTTGGTGCAGGAAACCACTTTTGCACTTGTATTAGTGTGGAAAAAACACTTTTTGCACTTGTGATAGTGTTGAAAAACCACTTTTCGCACTTGTGTTAGTGTTGAAAAACCACTTTTCGCACTTGTGTTGGTGCAGGAAACCACTTTTGCACTTGTATTAGTGTGGGAAAACCACTTTCCGCACTTGTGTTAGTGTTGAAAAACCACTTTTCGCACTTGTGTTAGTGTTGAAAAACCACTTTTCGCACTTGTGTTGGTGCAGGAAACCACTTTTGCACTTGTATTAGTGTGGAAAAAACACTTTATGCACTTGTGATAGTGTTGAAAAACCACTTTTCGCACTTGTGTTAGTGTTGAAAAACCACTTTTCGCTCTTGTGTTGGTGCAGGAAACCACTTTTGCACTTGTATTAGTGTGGAAAAACCACTTTTCGCACTTGTGTTAGTGTTGAAAAACCACTTTTCGCACTTGTGTTAGTGATGAAAAACCACTTTTCGCACTTGTGTTGGTGCAGGAAACCACTTTTGCACTTGTATTAGTGTGGAAAAACCACTTTTCGCACTTGTGTTAGTGTTGAAAAACCACTTTTTGCACTTGTGTTAGTGTTGAAAAACCACTTTTCGCACGTGTGTTAGTGTTGAAAAACCACTTTTCGCACTTCTGTTGGTGCAGGAAACCACTTTTGCACTTGTATTAGTGTGGAAAAAACACTTTTTGCACTTGTGATAGTGTTGAAATACCACTTTTTGCACTTGTGTTAGTGTTGAAAAACCACTTTTCGCACTTGTGTTGGTGCAGGAAACCACTTTTGCACTTGTATTAGTGTGGCAAAAACACTTTTTGCACTTGTGTTAGTGTTGAAAAACCACTTTTCGCACTTGTGTTCGTGTTGAAAAACCACTTTTCGCACTTGTGTTAGTGTTGAAAAACCACTTTTCGCACTTGTGTTGATGCAGGAAACCACTTTTGCACTTGTATTAGTGTGGAAAAAACACTTTTTGCACTTGTGATAGTGTTGAAAAACCACTTTTCGCACTTGTGTTGGTGCAGGAAACCACTTTTCGCACTTGTATTAGTGTGGAAAAAACACTTTATGCACTTGTGATAGTGTTGAAAAACCACTTTTCGCACTTGTGTTGGTGCAGGAAACCACTTTTGCACTTGTATTAGTGTGGAAAAAACACTTTTTGCACTTGTGATAGTGTTGAAAAACCACTTTTCGCACTTGTGTTAGTGTTGAAAAACCAATTTTCGCACTTGTGTTGGTGCAGGAAACCACTTTTGCACTTGCAATAGTGTGGAAAAACCACTTTTCGCACTTGTGTTAGTGTTGAAAAACCACTTTTCGCACTTGTGTTAGTGTTGAAAAACCACTTTTCGCACTTGTTTTAGTGTGGAAAAACCACTTTTGCACTTGCATTAGTGTGGAAAAACCACTTTTCGCACTTGTGTTAGTGTTGAAAAACCACTTTTCGCACTTGTGTTAGTGTTGAAAAACCACTTTTCGCACTTGTGTTAGTGTTGAAAAACTACTTTTCGCACTTGTGTTGGTGCAGGAAACCACTTTTGCACTTGTATTAGTGTGGAAAAACACTTTTTGCACTTGTGATAGTGTTGAAAAACCACTTTTCGCACTTGTGTTAGTGTTGAAAAACCACTTTTCGCACGTGTGTTGGTGCAGGAAACGACTTTTGCACTTGTTTTAGTGCGGAAAAACAACTTTTCGCACTTGTGTTAGTGTTGAAAAACCACTTTTCGCACTTGTGTTAGTGTTGAAAAACCACTTTTCGCACTTGTGTTGGTGCAGGAAACCACTTTTGCACTTGTATTAGTGTGGAAAAAAACACTTTTTGCACTTGTGATAGTGTTGAAAAACCACTTTTCGCACATGTGTTAGTGTTGAAAAACCACTTTTCGCACTTGTGTTGGTGCAGGAAACCACTTTTGCACTTGTATTAGTGTGGAAAAACCACTTTTCGCACTTGTGTTAGTGTTGAAAAACCACTTTTCGCACTTGTGTTAGTGATGAAAAACCACTTTTCGCACTTGTGTTGGTGCAGGAAACCACTTTTGCACTTGTATTAGTGTGGAAAAACCACTTTTCGCACTTGTGTTAGTGTTGAAAAACCACTTTTCGCACTTGTGTTAGTGTTGAAAAACCACTTTTCGCACTTGTGTTAGTGTTGAAAAACCACTTTTCGCACTTCTGTTGGTGCAGGAAACCACTTTTGCACTTGTATTAGTGTGGAAAAAACACTTTTTGCACTTGTGATAGTGTTGAAATACCACTTTTTGCACTTGTGTTAGTGTTGAAAAACCACTTTTCGCAGTTGTGTTGGTGCAGGAAACCACTTTTGCACTTGTATTAGTGTGGAAAAACCACTTTTCGCACTTGTGTTAGTGTTGAAAAACCACTTTTCGCACTTGTGTTGGTGCAGGAAACCACTTTTGCACTTGTATTAGTGTGGAAAAAACACTTTTTGCACTTGTGATAGTGTTGAAAAACCACTTTTCGCACTTGTGTTAGTGTTGAAAAACCACTTTTCGCACTTGTGTTGGTGCAGGAAACCACTTTTGCACTTGTATTAGTGTGGAAAAACCACTTTTCGCACTTGTGTTAGTGTTGAAAAACCACTTTTCGCACTTGTGTTAGTGTTGAAAAACCACTTTTCGCACTTGTGTTGGTGCAGGAAACCACTTTTGCACTTGTATTAGTGTGGAAAAAACACTTTTTGCACTTGTGATAGTGTTGAAAAACCACTTTTCGCACTTGTGCTAGAGTTGAAAAACCACTTTTCGCACTTGTGTTGGTGCAGGAAACCACTTTTGCACTTGTATTAGTGTGGAAAAACCACTTTTCGCACTTGTGTTAGTGTTGAAAAACCACTTTTCGCACTTGTGTTAGTGTTGAAAAACCACTTTTCGCACTTGTGTTGGTGCAGGAAACCACTTTTGCACTTCTATTAGTGTGGAAAAACCACTTTTCGCACTTGTGTTAGTGTTGAAAAACCACTTTTCGCGCTTGTGTTAGTGTTGAAAAACCACTTTTCGCATTTGTGTTGGTGCAGGAAACCACTTTTGAACTTGTATTAGTGTGGAAAAAACACTTTTTGCATTTGTGATAGTGTTGAAAAACCACTTTTCGCACTTGTTTTAGTGTTGAAAAACCACTTTTCGCACTTGTGTTGGTGCAGGAAACCATTTTTGCACTTGTATTAGTGTGGAAAAAACACTTTTTGCACTTGTGATAGTGTTGAAAAACCACTTTTCGCACTTGTGCTAGTGTTGAAAAACCACTTTTCGCACTTGTGTTGGTGCAGGAAACCACTTTTGCACTTGTATTAGTGTGGAAAAACCACTTTTCGCACTTGTGTTAGTGTTGAAAAACCACTTTTCGCACGTGTTAGTGTTGAAAAACCACTTTTCGCACTTGTGTTTGTGCAGGAAACCACGTTTGCACTTGTATTAGTGTGGAAAAACCACTTTTTGCACTTGTGTTAGTGTTGAAAAACCACTTTTCGCACTTGTGTTAGTGTTGAAAAACCACTTTTCGCACTTGTGTTGGTGCAGGAAACCACTTTTGCACTTGTATTAGTGTGGAAAAACACTTTTTGCACTTGTGATAGTGTTGAAAAACCACTTTTCGCACTTGTGCTAGTGTTGAAAAACCACTTTTCGCACTTGTGTTGGTGCAGGAAACCACTTTTGCACTTGTATTAGTGTGGAAAAACCACTTTTCGCACTTGTGTTAGTGTTGAAAAACCACTTTTCGCACTTGTGTTAGTGTTGAAAAACCACTTTTCGCACTTGTGTTAGTGTTGAAAAACCACTTTTCGCACTTGTGTTGGTGCAGGAAACCACTTTTGCACTTGTATTAGTGTGGAAAAACCACTTTTCGCACTTGTGTTAGTGTTGAAAAACCACTTTTCGCACTTGTGTTAGTGATGAAAAACCACTTTTCGCACTTGTGTTGGTGCAGGAAACCACTTTTGCACTTGTATTAGTGTGGAAAAACCACTTTTCGCACTTGTGTTAGTGTTGAAAAACCACTTTTCGCACTTGTGTTAGTGTTGAAAAACCACTTTTCGCACTTGTGTTAGTGTTGAAAAACCACTTTTCGCACTTCTGTTGGTGCAGGAAACCACTTTTGCACTTGTATTAGTGTGGAAAAAACACTTTTTGCACTTGTGATAGTGTTGAAATACCACTTTTTGCACTTGTGTTAGTGTTGAAAAACCACTTTTCGCAGTTGTGTTGGTGCAGGAAACCACTTTTGCACTTGTATTAGTGTGGAAAAACCACTTTTCGCACTTGTGTTAGTGTTGAAAAACCACTTTTCGCACTTGTGTTGGTGCAGGAAACCACTTTTGCACTTGTATTAGTGTGGAAAAAACACTTTTTGCACTTGTGATAGTGTTGAAAAACCACTTTTCGCACTTGTGTTAGTGTTGAAAAACCACTTTTCGCACTTGTGTTGGTGCAGGAAACCACTTTTGCACTTGTATTAGTGTGGGAAAACCACTTTCCGCACTTGTGTTAGTGTTGAAAAACCACTTTTCGCACTTGTGTTAGTGTTGAAAAACCACTTTTCGCACTTGTGTTGGTGCAGGAAACCACTTTTGCACTTGTATTAGTGTGGAAAAAACACTTTATGCACTTGTGATAGTGTTGAAAAACCACTTTTCGCACTTGTGTTAGTGTTGAAAAACCACTTTTCGCTCTTGTGTTGGTGCAGGAAACCACTTTTGCACTTGTATTAGTGTGGAAAAACCACTTTTCGCACTTGTGTTAGTGTTGAAAAACCACTTTTCGCACTTGTGTTAGTGATGAAAAACCACTTTTCGCACTTGTGTTGGTGCAGGAAACCACTTTTGCACTTGTATTAGTGTGGAAAAACCACTTTTCGCACTTGTGTTAGTGTTGAAAAACCACTTTTCGCACTTGTGTTAGTGTTGAAAAACCACTTTTCGCACTTGTGTTAGTGTTGAAAAACCACTTTTCGCACTTCTGTTGGTGCAGGAAACCACTTTTGCACTTGTATTAGTGTGGAAAAAACACTTTTTGCACTTGTGATAGTGTTGAAATACCACTTTTTGCACTTGTGTTAGTGTTGAAAAACCACTTTTCGCAGTTGTGTTGGTGCAGGAAACCACTTTTGCACTTGTATTAGTGTGGAAAAACCACTTTTCGCACTTGTGTTAGTGTTGAAAAACCACTTTTCGCACTTGTGTTGGTGCAGGAAACCACTTTTGCACTTGTATTAGTGTGGAAAAAACACTTTTTGCACTTGTGATAGTGTTGAAAAACCACTTTTCGCACTTGTGTTAGTGTTGAAAAACCACTTTTCCCACTTGTGTTGGTGCAGGAAACCACTTTTGCACTTGTATTAGTGTGGCAAAAACACTTTTTGCACTTGTGTTAGTGTTGAAAAACCACTTTTCGCACTTGTGTTCGTGTTGAAAAACCACTTTTCGCACTTGTGTTAGTGTTGAAAAACCACTTTTCGCACTTGTGTTGATGCAGGAAACCACTTTTGCACTTGTATTAGTGTGGAAAAAACACTTTTTGCACTTGTGATAGTGTTGAAAAACCACTTTTCGCACTTGTGTTGGTGCAGGAAACCACTTTTCGCACTTGTATTAGTGTGGAAAAAACACTTTATGCACTTGTGATAGTGTTGAAAAACCACTTTTCGCACTTGTGTTGGTGCAGGAAACCACTTTTGCACTTGTATTAGTGTGGAAAAAACACTTTTTGCACTTGTGATAGTGTTGAAAAACCACTTTTCGCACTTGTGTTAGTGTTGAAAAACCAATTTTCGCACTTGTGTTGGTGCAGGAAACCACTTTTGCACTTGCATTAGTGTGGAAAAACCACTTTTCGCACTTGTGTTAGTGTTGAAAAACCACTTTTCGCACTTGTGTTAGTGTTGAAAAACCACTTTTCGCACTTGTGTTAGTGTTGAAAAACCACTTTTCGCACTTGTGTTAGTGTTGAAAAACCACTTTTCGCAGTTGTGTTGGTGCAGGAAACCACTTTTGCACTTGTATTAGTGTGGAAAAACCACTTTTCGCACTTGTGTTAGTGTTGAAAAACCACTCCTCGCACTTGTGTTGGTGCAGGAAACCACTTTTGCACTTGTATTAGTGTGGAAAAAACACTTTTTGCACTTGTGTTAGTGTTGAAAAACCACTTTTCACACTTGTGTTCATGTTGAAAAACCACTTTTCGCACTTGTGTTAGTGTTGAAAAACCACTTTTCGCACTTGTGTTAGTGTTGAAAAACCACTTTTCGCACTTGTGTTGATGCAGGAAACCACTTTTGCACTTGTATTATTTTGAAAAAAACACTTTTTGCACTTGTGATAGTGTTGAAAAACCACTTTTCGCACTTGTGTTGGTGCAGGAAAACCACTTTTGCACTTGTATTAGTGTGGAAAAACCACTTTTCGCACTTGTGTTAGTGTTGAAAAACCACTTTTTGCACTTGTGTTAGTGTTGAAAAACCACTTTTCGCACTTGTGTTAGTGTTGAAAAACCACTTTTCGCACTTGTGTTGGTGCAGGAAACCACTTTTGCACTTGTATTAGTGTGGAAAAAGCACTTTTCGCACTTGTGTTAGTGTTGAAAAACCACTTTTCGCACTTGTGTTAGTGTTGAAAAACCCCTTTTCGCACTTGTGTTAGTGTTGAAAAACCACTTTTCGCACTTGTGTTGGTGCAGGAAACCACTTTTGCACTTGTATTAGTGTGGAAAAAACACTTTTTGCACTTGTGATAGTGTTGAAAAACCACTTTTCGCACTTGTGTTAGTGTTGAAAAACCACTTTTCGCACGTGTGTTGGTGCAGGAAACCACTTTTGCACTTGTTTTAGTGTGGAAAAACAACTTTTCGCACTTGTGTTAGTGTTGAAAAACCACTTTTCGCACTTGTGTTCGTGTTGAAAAACCACTTTTCGCACTTGTGTTGGTGCAGGAAACCACTTTTGCACTTGTATTAGTGTGGAAAAAAACACTTTTTGCACTTGTGATAGTGTTGAAAAACCACTTTTCGCACTTGTGTTAGTGTTGAAAAACCACTTTTCTCACTTGTGTTGGTGCAGGAAACCACTTTTGCACTTGTATTAGTGTGGGAAAACCACTTTCCGCACTTGTGTTAGTGTTGAAAAACTACTTTTTGCACTTGTGTTAGTGTTGAAAAACCACTTTTCGCACTTGTGTTGGTGCAGGAAACCACTTTTGCACTTGTATTAGTGTGGAAAAAACACTTTATGCACTTGTGATAGTGTTGAAAAACCACTTTTCGCACTTGTGTTAGTGTTGAAAAACCACTTTTCGCACTTGTGTTGGTGCAGGAAACCACTTTTGCACTTGTATTAGTGTGGAAAAACCACTTTTCGCACTTGTGTTAGTGTTGAAAAACCACTTTTCGCACTTGTGTTAGTGATGAAAAACCACTTTTCGCACTTGTGTTGGTGCAGGAAACCACTTTTGCACTTGTATTAGTGTGGAAAAACCACTTTTCGCACTTGTGTTAGTGTTGAAAAACCACTTTTCGCACTTGTGTTAGTGTTGAAAAACCACTTTTCGCACTTGTGTTGGTGTTGAAAAACCACTTTTCGCACTTCTGTTGGTGCAGGAAACCACTTTTGCACTTGTATTAGTGTGGAAAAAACACTTTTGCACTTGTGATAGTGTTGAAATACCCCTTTTTGCACTTGTGTTAGTGTTGAAAAACCACTTTTCGCAGTTGTGTTGGTGCAGGAAACCACTTTTGCACTTGTATTAGTGTGGAAAAAACACTTTTTGCACTTGTGATAGTGTTGAAAAACCACTTTTCGCACTTGTGTTGGTGCAGGAAACCACTTTTCGCACTTGTATTAGTGTGGAAAAAACACTTTATGCACTTGTGATAGTGTTGAAAAACCACTTTTCGCACTTGTGTTGGTGCAGGAAACCACTTTTGCACTTGTATTAGTGTGGAAAAAACACTTTTTGCACTTGTGATAGTGTTGAAAAACCACTTTTCGCACTTGTGTTAGTGTTGAAAAACCAATTTTCGCACTTGTGTTGGTGCAGGAAACCACTTTTGCACTTGCATTAGTGTGGAAAAACCACTTTTCGCACTTGTGTTAGTGTTGAAAAACCACTTTTCGCACTTGTGTTAGTGTTGAAAAACCACTTTTCGCACTTGTGTTAGTGTTGAAAAACCACTTTTCGCACTTGTGTTGGTGCAGGAAACCACTTTTGCACTTGTATTAGTGTGGAAAAAACACTTTTTGCACTTGTGATAGTGTTGAAAAACCACTTTTCGCACTTGTGTTAGTGTTGAAAAACCACTTTTCACACTTGTGTTGGTGCAGGAAACCACTTTTGCACTTGTATTAGTGTGGAAAAAACACTTTTTGCACTTGTGATAGTGTTGAAATACCACTTTTCGCACTTGTGTTAGTGTTGAAAAACCACTTTTCGCACTTGTGTTGGTGCAGGAAACCACTTTTGCACTTGTATTAGTGTGGAAAAAACACTTTTTGCACTTGTGATAGTGTTGAAAAACCACTTTTCGCACTTGTGTTAGTGTTGAAAAACCACTTTTCGCACTTGTGTTGGTGCAGGAAACCACTTTTGCACTTGTATTAGTGTGGCAAAAACACTTTTTGCACTTGTGTTAGTGTTGAAAAACCACTTTTCGCACTTGTGTTCGTGTTGAAAAACCACTTTTCGCACTTGTGTTAGTGTTGAAAAACCACTTTTCGCACTTGTGTTGATGCAGGAAACCACTTTTGCACTTGTATTAGTGTGGAAAAAACACTTTTTGCACTTGTGATAGTGTTGAAAAACCACTTTTCGCACTTGTGTTGGTGCAGGAAACCACTTTTCGCACTTGTATTAGTGTGGAAAAAACACTTTATGCACTTGTGATTTTTTTAAAAAACCACTTTTCGCACTTGTGTTGGTGCAGGAAACCACTTTTGCACTTGTATTAGTGTGGAAAAAACACTTTTTGCACTTGTGATAGTGTTGAAAAACCACTTTTCGCACTTGTGTTAGTGTTGAAAAACCAATTTTCGCACTTGTGTTGGTGCAGGAAACCACTTTTGCACTTGCATTAGTGTGGAAAAACCACTTTTCGCACTTGTGTTAGTGTTGAAAAACCACTTTTCGCACTTGTGTTAGTGTTGAAAAACCACTTTTCGCACTTGTGTTAGTGTTGAAAAACCACTTTTCGCACTTGTGTTGGTGCAGGAAACCACTTTTGCACTTGTATTAGTGTGGAAAAAACACTTTTTGCACTTGTGATAGTGTTGAAAAACCACTTTTCGCACTTGTGTTAGTGTTGAAAAACCACTTTTCGCACTTGTGTTGGTGCAGGAAACCACTTTTGCACTTGTATTAGTGTGGAAAAAACACTTTTTGCACTTGTGATAGTGTTGAAATACCACTTTTCGCACTTGTGTTAGTGTTGAAAAACCACTTTTCGCAGTTGTGTTGGTGCAGGAAACCACTTTTGCACTTGTATTAGTGTGGAAAAACCACTTTTCGCACTTGTGTTAGTGTTGAAAAACCACTCCTCGCACTTGTGTTGGTGCAGGAAACCACTTTTGCACTTGTATTAGTGTGGAAAAAACACTTTTTGCACTTGTGTTAGTGTTGAAAAACCACTTTTCACACTTGTGTTCATGTTGAAAAACCACTTTTCGCATTTGTGTTAGTGTTGAAAAACCACTTTTCGCACTTGTGTTAGTGTTGAAAAACCACTTTTCGCACTTGTGTTGATGCAGGAAACCACTTTTGCACTTGTATTATTTTGAAAAAAACACTTTTTGCACTTGTGATAGTGTTGAAAAACCACTTTTCGCACTTGTGTTGGTGCAGGAAAACCACTTTTGCACTTGTATTAGTGTGGAAAAACCACTTTTCGCACTTGTGTTAGTGTTGAAAAACCACTTTTTGCACTTGTGTTAGTGTTGAAAAACCACTTTTCGCACTTGTGTTAGTGTTTAAAAACCACTTTTCGCACTTGTGTTGGTGCAGGAAACCACTTTTGCACTTGTATTAGTGTGGAAAAACCACTTTTCGCACTTGTGTTAGTGTTGAAAAACCACTTTTCGCACTTGTGTTAGTGTTGAAAAACCCCTTTTCGCACTTGTGTTAGTGTTGAAAAACCACTTTTCGCACTTGTGTTGGTGCAGGAAACCACTTTTGCACTTGTATTAGTGTGGAAAAAACACTTTTTGCACTTGTGATAGTGTTGAAAAACCACTTTTCGCACTTGTGTTAGTGTTGAAAAACCACTTTTCGCACGTGTGTTGGTGCAGGAAACCACTTTTGCACTTGTTTTAGTGTGGAAAAACAACTTTTCGCACTTGTGTTAGTGTTGAAAAAACACTTTTCGCACTTGTGTTCGTGTTGAAAAACCACTTTTCGCACTTGTGTTGGTGCAGGAAACCACTTTTGCACTTGTATTAGTGTGGAAAAAAACACTTTTTGCACTTGTGATAGTGTTGAAAAACCACTTTTCGCACTTGTGTTAGTGTTGAAAAACCACTTTTCTCACTTGTGTTGGTGCAGGAAACCACTTTTGCACTTGTATTAGTGTGGGAAAACCACTTTCCGCACTTGTGTTAGTGTTGAAAAACTACTTTTTGCACTTGTGTTAGTGTTGAAAAACCACTTTTCGCACTTGTGTTGGTGCAGGAAACCACTTTTGCACTTGTATTAGTGTGGAAAAAACACTTTATGCACTTGTGATAGTGTTGAAAAACCACTTTTCGCACTTGTGTTAGTGTTGAAAAACCACTTTTCGCACTTGTGTTGGTGCAGGAAACCACTTTTGCACTTGTATTAGTGTGGAAAAACCACTTTTCGCACTTGTGTTAGTGTTGAAAAACCACTTTTCGCACTTGTGTTAGTGATGAAAAACCACTTTTCGCACTTGTGTTGGTGCAGGAAACCACTTTTGCACTTGTATTAGTGTGGAAAAACCACTTTTCGCACTTGTGTTAGTGTTGAAAAACCACTTTTCGCACTTGTGTTAGTGTTGAAAAACCACTTTTCGCACTTGTGTTGGTGTTGAAAAACCACTTTTCGCACTTCTGTTGGTGCAGGAAACCACTTTTGCACTTGTATTAGTGTGGAAAAAACACTTTTTGCACTTGTGATAGTGTTGAAATACCCCTTTTTGCACTTGTGTTAGTGTTGAAAAACCACTTTTCGCAGTTGTGTTGGTGCAGGAAACCACTTTTGCACTTGTATTAGTGTGGAAAAAACACTTTTTGCACTTGTGATAGTGTTGAAAAACCACTTTTCGCACTTGTGTTGGTGCAGGAAACCACTTTTCGCACTTGTATTAGTGTGGAAAAAACACTTTATGCACTTGTGATAGTGTTGAAAAACCACTTTTCGCACTTGTGTTGGTGCAGGAAACCACTTTTGCACTTGTATTAGTGTGGAAAAAACACTTTTTGCACTTGTGATAGTGTTGAAAAACCACTTTTCGCACTTGTGTTAGTGTTGAAAAACCAATTTTCGCACTTGTGTTGGTGCAGGAAACCACTTTTGCACTTGCATTAGTGTGGAAAAACCACTTTTCGCACTTGTGTTAGTGTTGAAAAACCACTTTTCGCACTTGTGTTAGTGTTGAAAAACCACTTTTCGCACTTGTGTTAGTGTTGAAAAACCACTTTTCGCACTTGTGTTGGTGCAGGAAACCACTTTTGCACTTGTATTAGTGTGGAAAAAACACTTTTTGCACTTGTGATAGTGTTGAAAAACCACTTTTCGCACTTGTGTTAGTGTTGAAAAACCACTTTTCGCACTTGTGTTGGTGCAGGAAACCACTTTTGCACTTGTATTAGTGTGGAAAAAACACTTTTTGCACTTGTGATAGTGTTGAAATACCACTTTTCGCACTTGTGTTAGTGTTGAAAAACCACTTTTCGCAGTTGTGTTGGTGCAGGAAACCACTTTTGCACTTGTATTAGTGTGGAAAAACCACTTTTGGCACTTGTGTTAGTGTTGAAAAACCACTTCTCGCACTTGTGTTGGTGCAGGAAACCACTTTTGCACTTGTATTAGTGTGGAAAAAACACTTTTTGCACTTGTGTTAGTGTTGAAAAACCACTTTTCACACTTGTGTTCATGTTGAAAAACCACTTTTCGCACTTGTGTTAGTGTTGAAAAACCACTTTTCGCACTTGTGTTAGTGTTGAAAAACCACTTTTCGCACTTGTGTTGATGCAGGAAACCACTTTTGCACTTGTATTATTTTGAAAAAAACACTTTTTGCACTTGTGATAGTGTTGAAAAACCACTTTTCGCACTTGTGTTGGTGCAGGAAAACCACTTTTGCACTTGTATTAGTGTGGAAAAACCACTTTTCGCACTTGTGTTAGTGTTGAAAAACCACTTTTTGCACTTGTGTTAGTGTTGAAAAACCACTTTTCGCACTTGTGTTAGTGTTGAAAAACCACTTTTCGCACTTGTGTTGGTGCAGGAAACCACTTTTGCACTTGTATTAGTGTGGAAAAACCACTTTTCGCACTTGTGTTAGTGTTGAAAAACCACTTTTCGCACTTGTGTTAGTGTTGAAAAACCCCTTTTCGCACTTGTGTTAGTGTTGAAAAACCACTTTTCGCACTTGTGTTGGTGCAGGAAACCACTTTTGCACTTGTATTAGTGTGGAAAAAACACTTTTTGCACTTGTGATAGTGTTGAAAAACCACTTTTCGCACTTGTGTTAGTGTTGAAAAACCACTTTTCGCACGTGTGTTGGTGCAGGAAACCACTTTTGCACTTGTTTTAGTGTGGAAAAACAACTTTTCGCACTTGTGTTAGTGTTGAAAAACCACTTTTCGCACTTGTGTTCGTGTTGAAAAACCACTTTTCGCACTTGTGTTGGTGCAGGAAACCACTTTTGCACTTGTATTAGTGTGGAAAAAAACACTTTTTGCACTTGTGATAGTGTTGAAAAACCACTTTTCGCACTTGTGTTAGTGTTGAAAAACCACTTTTCGCACTTGTGTTAGTGTTGAAAAACCACTTTTCGCACTTGTGTTGGTGCAGGAAACCACTTTTGCACTTGAATTAGTGTGGAAAAAACACTTTTTGCACTTGTGTTAGTGTTGAAAAACCACTTTTCGCACTTGTGTTGGTGCAGGAAACCACTTTTGCACTTGTATTAGTGTGGAAAAACCACTTTTCGCACTTGTGTTAGTGTTGAAAAACCACTTTTTGCAGTTGTGTTAGTGTTGAAAAACCACTTATCGCACTTGTGTTAGTGTTGAAAAACCACTTTCCGCACTTGTGTTGGTGCAGGAAACCACTTTTGCACTTGTATTAGTGTGGAAAAAATACTTTTCGCACTTGTGTTAGTGTTGAAAAACCACTTTTCGCACTTGTGTTAGTGTTGAAAAACCACTTTTCGCACTTGTGTTAGTGTTGAAAAACCACTTTTCGCACTTGTGTTGGTGCAGGAAACCACTTTTGCACTTGTATTAGTGTGGAAAAAACACTTTTTGCACTTGTGATAGTGTTGAAAAACCACTTTTCGCACTTGTGTTAGTGTTGAAAAACCAATTTTCGCACTTGTGTTGGTGCAGGAAACCACTTTTGCACTTGCATTAGTGTGGAAAAACCACTTTTCGCACTTGTGTTAGTGTTGAAAAACCACTTTTCGCACTTGTGTTAGTGTTGAAAAACCACTTTTCGCACTTGTGTTAGTGTTGAAAAACTACTTTTCGCACTTGTGTTGGTGCAGGAAACCACTTTTGCAATTGTATTAGTGTGGAAAAAACACTTTTTGCACTTGTGATAGTGTTGAAAAACCACTTTTCGCACTTGTGTTAGTGTTGAAAAACCACTTTTCGCACGTGTGTTGGTGCAGGAAACGACTTTTGCACTTGTTTTAGTGCGGAAAAACAACTTTTCGCACTTGTGTTAGTGTTGAAAAACCACTTTTCGCACTTGTGTTAGTGTTGAAAAACCACTTTTCGCACTTGTGTTGGTGCAGGAAACCACTTTTGCACTTGTATTAGTGTGGAAAAAAACACTTTTTGCACTTGTGATAGTGTTGAAAAACCACTTTTGGCACTTGTGTTAGTGTTGAAAAACCACTTTTCGCACTTGTGTTGGTGCAGGAAACCACTTTTGCACTTGTATTAGTGTGGAAAAACCACTTTTCGCACTTGTGTTAGTGTTGAAAAACCACTTTTCGCACTTGTGTTAGTGATGAAAAACCACTTTTTGCACTTGTGTTGGTGCAGGAAACCACTTTTGCACTTGTATTAGTGTGGAAAAACCACTTTTCGCACTTGTGTTAGTGTTGAAAAACCACTTTTCGCACTTGTGTTAGTGTTGAAAAACCACTTTTCGCACTTGTGTTAGTGTTGAAAAACCACTTTTCGCACTTCTGTTGGTGCAGGAAACCACTTTTGCACTTGTATTAGTGTGGAAAAAACACTTTTTGCACTTGTGATAGTGTTGAAATACCACTTTTTGCACTTGTGTTAGTGTTGAAAAACCACTTTTCGCAGTTGTGTTGGTGCAGGAAACCACTTTTGCACTTGTATTAGTGTGGAAAAACCACTTTTCGCACTTGTGTTAGTGTTGAAAAACCACTTTTCGCACTTGTGTTGGTGCAGGAAACCACTTTTGCACTTGTATTAGTGTGGAAAAAACACTTTTTGCACTTGTGATAGTGTTGAAAAACCACTTTTCGCACTTGTGTTAGTGTTGAAAAACCACTTTTCGCACTTGTGTTGGTGCAGGAAACCACTTTTGCACTTGTATTAGTGTGGAAAAACCACTTTTCGCACTTGTGTTAGTGTTGAAAAACCACTTTTCGCACTTGTGTTAGTGTTGAAAAACCACTTTTCGCACTTGTGTTGGTGCAGGAAACCACTTTTGCACTTGTATTAGTGTGGAAAAAACACTTTTTGCACTTGTGATAGTGTTGAAAAACCACTTTTCGCACTTGTGCTAGAGTTGAAAAACCACTTTTCGCACTTGTGTTGGTGCAGGAAACCACTTTTGCACTTGTATTAGTGTGGAAAAACCACTTTTCGCACTTGTGTTAGTGTTGAAAAACCACTTTTCGCACTTGTGTTAGTGTTGAAAAACCACTTTTCGCACTTGTGTTGGTGCAGGAAACCACTTTTGCACTTCTATTAGTGTGGAAAAACCACTTTTCGCACTTGTGTTAGTGTTGAAAAACCACTTTTCGCGCTTGTGTTAGTGTTGAAAAACCACTTTTCGCACTTGGATTGGTGCAGGAAACCACTTTTGCACTTGTATTAGTGTTGAAAAACCACTTTTCGCACTTGTGTTAGTGTTGAAAAACCACTTTTCGCATTTGTGTTGGTGCAGGAAACCACTTTTGAACTTGTATTAGTGTGGAAAAAACACTTTTTGCATTTGTGATAGTGTTGAAAAACCACTTTTCGCACTTGTTTTAGTGTTGAAAAACCACTTTTCGCACTTGTGTTGGTGCAGGAAACCATTTTTGCACTTGTATTAGTGTGGAAAAAACACTTTTTGCACTTGTGATAGTGTTGAAAAACCACTTTTCGCACTTGTGCTAGTGTTGAAAAACCACTTTTCGCACTTGTGTTGGTGCAGGAAACCACTTTTGCACTTGTATTAGTGTGGAAAAACCACTTTTCGCACTTGTGTTAGTGTTGAAAAACCACTTTTCGCACGTGTTAGTGTTGAAAAACCACTTTTCGCACTTGTGTTGGTGCAGGAAACCACGTTTGCACTTGTATTAGTGTGGAAAAACCACTTTTTGCACTTGTGTTAGTGTTGAAAAACCACTTTTCGCACTTGTGTTAGTGTTGAAAAACCACTTTTCGCACTTGTGTTGGTGCAGGAAACCACTTTTGCACTTGTATTAGTGTGGAAAAACACTTTTTGCACTTGTGATAGTGTTGAAAAACCACTTTTCGCACTTGTGCTAGTGTTGAAAAACCACTTTTCGCACTTGTGTTGGTGCAGGAAACCACTTTTGCACTTGTATTAGTGTGGAAAAACCACTTTTCGCACTTGTGTTAGTGTTGAAAAACCACTTTTCGCACTTGTGTTAGTGTTGAAAAACCACTTTTCGCACTTGTGTTAGTGTTGAAAAACCACTTTTCGCACTTGTGTTGGTGCAGGAAACCACTTTTGCACTTGTATTAGTGTGGAAAAACCACTTTTCGCACTTGTGTTAGTGTTGAAAAACCACTTTTCGCACTTGTGTTAGTGATGAAAAACCACTTTTCGCACTTGTGTTGGTGCAGGAAACCACTTTTGCACTTGTATTAGTGTGGAAAAACCACTTTTCGCACTTGTGTTAGTGTTGAAAAACCACTTTTCGCACTTGTGTTAGTGTTGAAAAACCACTTTTCGCACTTGTGTTAGTGTTGAAAAACCACTTTTCGCACTTCTGTTGGTGCAGGAAACCACTTTTGCACTTGTATTAGTGTGGAAAAAACACTTTTTGCACTTGTGATAGTGTTGAAATACCACTTTTTGCACTTGTGTTAGTGTTGAAAAACCACTTTTCGCAGTTGTGTTGGTGCAGGAAACCACTTTTGCACTTGTATTAGTGTGGAAAAACCACTTTTCGCACTTGTGTTAGTGTTGAAAAACCACTTTTCGCACTTGTGTTGGTGCAGGAAACCACTTTTGCACTTGTATTAGTGTGGAAAAAACACTTTTTGCACTTGTGATAGTGTTGAAAAACCACTTTTCGCACTTGTGTTAGTGTTGAAAAACCACTTTTCGCACTTGTGTTGGTGCAGGAAACCACTTTTGCACTTGTATTAGTGTGGAAAAAACACTTTATGCACTTGTGATAGTGTTGAAAAACCACTTTTCGCACTTGTGTTAGTGTTGAAAAACAACTTTTCGCTCTTGTGTTGGTGCAGGAAACCACTTTTGCACTTGTATTAGTGTGGAAAAACCACTTTTCGCACTTGTGTTAGTGTTGAAAAACCACTTTTCGCACTTGTGTTAGTGATGAAAAACCACTTTTCGCACTTGTGTTGGTGCAGGAAACCACTTTTGCACTTGTATTAGTGTGGAAAAACCACTTTTCGCACTTGTGTTAGTGTTGAAAAACCACTTTTCGCACTTGTGTTAGTGTTGAAAAACCACTTTTCGCACTTGTGTTAGTGTTGAAAAACCACTTTTCGCACTTCTGTTGGTGCAGGAAACCACTTTTGCACTTGTATTAGTGTGGAAAAAACACTTTTTGCACTTGTGATAGTGTTGAAATACCACTTTTTGCACTTGTGTTAGTGTTGAAAAACCACTTTTCGCAGTTGTGTTGGTGCAGGAAACCACTTTTGCACTTGTATTAGTGTGGAAAAACCACTTTTCGCACTTGTGTTAGTGTTGAAAAACCACTTTTCGCACTTGTGTTGGTGCAGGAAACCACTTTTGCACTTGTATTAGTGTGGAAAAAACACTTTTTGCACTTGTGATAGTGTTGAAAAACCACTTTTCGCACTTGTGTTAGTGTTGAAAAACCACTTTTCGCACTTGTGTTGGTGCAGGAAACCACCTTTGCACTTGTATTAGTGTGGCAAAAACACTTTTTGCACTTGTGTTAGTGTTGAAAAACCACTTTTCGCACTTGTGTTCGTGTTGAAAAACCACTTTTCGCACTTGTGTTAGTGTTGAAAAACCACTTTTCGCACTTGTGTTGATGCAGGAAACCACTTTTGCACTTGTATTAGTGTGGAAAAAACACTTTTTGCACTTGTGATAGTGTTGAAAAACCACTTTTCGCACTTGTGTTGGTGCAGGAAACCACTTTTCGCACTTGTATTAGTGTGGAAAAAACACTTTATGCACTTGTGATAGTGTTGAAAAACCACTTTTCGCACTTGTGTTGGTGCAGGAAACCACTTTTGCACTTGTATTAGTGTGGAAAAAACACTTTTTGCACTTGTGATAGTGTTGAAAAACCACTTTTCGCACTTGTGTTAGTGTTGAAAAACCAATTTTCGCACTTGTGTTGGTGCAGGAAACCACTTTTGCACTTGCATTAGTGTGGAAAAACCACTTTTCGCACTTGTGTTAGTGTTGAAAAACCACTTTTCGCACTTTTGTTAGTGTTGAAAAACCACTTTTCGCACTTGTGTTAGTGTTGAAAAACCACTTTTCGCACTTGTGTTGGTGCAGGAAACCACTTTTGCACTTGTATTAGTGTGGAAAAAACACTTTTTGCACTTGTGATAGTGTTGAAATACCACTTTTCGCACTTGTGTTAGTGTTGAAAAACCACTTTTCGCAGTTGTGTTGGTGCAGGAAACCACTTTTGCACTTGTATTAGTGTGGAAAAACCACTTTTCGCACTTGTGTTAGTGTTGAAAAACCACTACTCGCACTTGTGTTGGTGCAGGAAACCACTTTTGCACTTGTATTAGTGTGGAAAAAACACTTTTTGCACTTGTGTTAGTGTTGAAAAACCACTTTTCACACTTGTGTTCATGTTGAAAAACCACTTTTCGCACTTGTGTTAGTGTTGAAAAACCACTTTTCGCACTTGTGTTAGTGTTGAAAAACCACTTTTCGCACTTGTGTTGATGCAGGAAACCACTTTTGCACTTGTATTATTTTGAAAAAAACACTTTTTGCACTTGTGATAGTGTTGAAAAACCACTTTTCGCACTTGTGTTGGTGCAGGAAAACCACTTTTGCACTTGTATTAGTGTGGAAAAACCACTTTTCGCACTTGTGTTAGTGTTGAAAAACCACTTTTTGCACTTGTGTTAGTGTTGAAAAACCACTTTTCGCACTTGTGTTAGTGTTGAAAAACCACTTTTCGCACTTGTGTTGGTGCAGGAAACCACTTTTGCACTTGCATTAGTGTGGAAAAACCACTTTTCGCACTTGTGTTAGTGTTGAAAAACCACTTTTCGCACTTGTGTTAGTGTTGAAAAACCACTTTTCGCACTTGTGTTAGTGTTGAAAAACCACTTTTCGCACTTGTGTTGGTGCAGGAAACCACTTTTGCACTTGTATTAGTGTGGAAAAAACACTTTTTGCACTTGTGATAGTGTTGAAAAACCACTTTTCGCACTTGTGTTAGTGTTGAAAACCACTTTTCGCACTTGTGTTGGTGCAGGAAACCACTTTTGCACTTGTATTAGTGTGGAAAAAACACTTTTTGCACTTGTGATAGTGTTGAAATACCACTTTTCGCACTTGTGTTAGTGTTGAAAAACCACTTTTCGCAGTTGTGTTGGTGCAGGAAACCACTTTTGCACTTGTATTAGTGTGGAAAAACCACTTTTGGCACTTGTGTTAGTGTTGAAAAACCACTTCTCGCACTTGTGTTGGTGCAGGAAACCACTTTTGCACTTGTATTAGTGTGGAAAAAACACTTTTTGCACTTGTGTTAGTGTTGAAAAACCACTTTTCACACTTGTGTTCTGTTGAAAAACCACTTTTCGCACTTGTGTTCGTGTTGAAAAACCACTTTTCGCACTTGTGTTAGTGTTGAAAAACCACTTTTCGCACTTGTGTTGATGCAGGAAACCACTTTTGCACTTGTATTATTTTGAAAAAAACACTTTTTGCACTTGTGATAGTGTTGAAAAACCACTTTTCGCACTTGTGTTGGTGCAGGAAAACCACTTTTGCACTTGTATTAGTGTGGAAAAACCACTTTTCGCACTTGTGTTAGTGTTGAAAAACCACTTTTTGCACTTGTGTTAGTGTTGAAAAACCACTTTTCGCACTTGTGTTAGTGTTGAAAAACCACTTTTCGCACTTGTGTTGGTGCAGGAAACCACTTTTGCACTTGTATTAGTGTGGAAAAACCACTTTTCGCACTTGTGTTAGTGTTGAAAAACCACTTTTCGCACTTGTGTTAGTGTTGAAAAACCCCTTTTCGCACTTGTGTTAGTGTTGAAAAACCACTTTTCGCACTTGTGTTGGTGCAGGAAACCACTTTTGCACTTGTATTAGTGTGGAAAAAACACTTTTTGCACTTGTGATAGTGTAAAAAACCACTTTTCGCACTTGTGTTAGTGTTGAAAAACCACTTTTCGCACTTGTGTTAGTGTTGAAAAACCACTTTTCGCACTTGTGTTGGTGCAGGAAACCACTTTTGCACTTGTTTTAGTGTGGAAAAACAACTTTTCGCACTTGTGTTAGTGTTGAAAAACCACTTTTCGCACTTGTGTTCGTGTTGAAAAACCACTTTTCGCACTTGTGTTGGTGCAGGAAACCACTTTTGCACTTGTATTAGTGTGGAAAAAAACACTTTTTGCACTTGTGATAGTGTTGAAAAACCACTTTTCGCACTTGTGTTAGTGTTGAAAAACCACTTTTCGCACTTGTGTTAGTGTTGAAAAACCACTTTTCGCACTTGTGTTGGTGCAGGAAACCACTTTTGCACTTGAATTAGTGTGGAAAAAACACTTTTTGCACTTGTGTTAGTGTTGAAAAACCACTTTTCGCACTTGTGTTGGTGCAGGAAACCACTTTTGCACTTGTATTAGTGTGGAAAAACCACTTTTCGCACTTGTGTTAGTGTTGAAAAACCACTTTTTGCAGTTGTGTTAGTGTTGAAAAACCACTTATCGCACTTGTGTTAGTGTTGAAAAACCACTTTCCGCACTTGTGTTGGTGCAGGAAACCACTTTTGCACTTGTATTAGTGTGGAAAAAATACTTTTCGCACTTGTGTTAGTGTTGAAAAACCACTTTTCGCACTTGTGTTAGTGTTGAAAAACCACTTTTCGCACTTGTGTTAGTGTTGAAAAACCACTTTTCGCACTTGTGTTGGTGCAGGAAACCACTTTTGCACTTGTATTAGTGTGGAAAAAACACTTTTTGCACTTGTGATAGTGTTGAAAAACCACTTTTCGCACTTGTGTTAGTGTTGAAAAACCAATTTTCGCACTTGTGTTGGTGCAGGAAACCACTTTTGCACTTGCATTAGTGTGGAAAAACCACTTTTCGCACTTGTGTTAGTGTTGAAAAACCACTTTTCGCACTTGTGTTAGTGTTGAAAAACCACTTTTCGCACTTGTGTTAGTGTTGAAAAACTACTTTTCGCACTTGTGTTGGTGCAGGAAACCACTTTTGCACTTGTATTAGTGTGGAAAAAACACTTTTTGCACTTGTGATAGTGTTGAAAAACCACTTTTCGCACTTGTGTTAGTGTTGAAAAACCACTTTTCGCACGTGTGTTGGTGCAGGAAACGACTTTTGCACTTGTTTTAGTGCGGAAAAACAACTTTTCGCACTTGTGTTAGTGTTGAAAAACCACTTTTCGCACTTGTGTTAGTGTTGAAAAACCACTTTTCGCACTTGTGTTGGTGCAGGAAACCACTTTTGCACTTGTATTAGTGTGGAAAAAAACACTTTTTGCACTTGTGATAGTGTTGAAAAACCACTTTTGGCACTTGTGTTAGTGTTGAAAAACCACTTTTCGCACTTGTGTTGGTGCAGGAAACCACTTTTGCACTTGTATTAGTGTGGAAAAACCACTTTTCGCACTTGTGTTAGTGTTGAAAAACCACTTTTCGCACTTGTGTTAGTGATGAAAAACCACTTTTTGCACTTGTGTTGGTGCAGGAAACCACTTTTGCACTTGTATTAGTGTGGAAAAACCACTTTTCGCACTTGTGTTAGTGTTGAAAAACCACTTTTCGCACTTGTGTTAGTGTTGAAAAACCACTTTTCGCACTTGTGTTAGTGTTGAAAAACCACTTTTCGCACTTCTGTTGGTGCAGGAAACCACTTTTGCACTTGTATTAGTGTGGAAAAAACACTTTTTGCACTTGTGATAGTGTTGAAATACCACTTTTTGCACTTGTGTTAGTGTTGAAAAACCACTTTTCGCAGTTGTGTTGGTGCAGGAAACCACTTTTGCACTTGTATTAGTGTGGAAAAACCACTTTTCGCACTTGTGTTAGTGTTGAAAAACCACTTTTCGCACTTGTGTTGGTGCAGGAAACCACTTTTGCACTTGTATTAGTGTGGAAAAAACACTTTTTGCACTTGTGATAGTGTTGAAAAACCACTTTTCGCACTTGTGTTAGTGTTGAAAAACCACTTTTCGCACTTGTGTTGGTGCAGGAAACCACTTTTGCACTTGTATTAGTGTGGAAAAACCACTTTTCGCACTTGTGTTAGTGTTGAAAAACCACTTTTCGCACTTGTGTTAGTGTTGAAAAACCACTTTTCGCACTTGTGTTGGTGCAGGAAACCACTTTTGCACTTGTATTAGTGTGGAAAAAACACTTTTTGCACTTGTGATAGTGTTGAAAAACCACTTTTCGCACTTGTGCTAGAGTTGAAAAACCACTTTTCGCACTTGTGTTGGTGCAGGAAACCACTTTTGCACTTGTATTAGTGTGGAAAAACCACTTTTCGCACTTGTGTTAGTGTTGAAAAACCACTTTTCGCACTTGTGTTAGTGTTGAAAAACCACTTTTCGCACTTGTGTTGGTGCAGGAAACCACTTTTGCACTTGTATTAGTGTGGAAAAACCACTTTTCGCACTTGTGTTAGTGTTGAAAAACCACTTTTCGCACTTGTGTTAGTGTTGAAAAACCACTTTTCGCACTTGTGTTGGTGCAGGAAACCAGTTTTGCACTTCTATTAGTGTGGAAAAACCACTTTTCGCACTTGTGTTAGTGTTGAAAAACCACTTTTCGCGCTTGTGTTAGTGTTGAAAAACCACTTTTCGCACTTGGATTGGTGCAGGAAACCACTTTTGCACTTGTATTAGTGTTGAAAAACCACTTTTCGCACTTGTGTTAGTGTTGAAAAACCACTTTTCGCATTTGTGTTGGTGCAGGAAACCACTTTTGAACTTGTATTAGTGTGGAAAAAACACTTTTTGCATTTGTGATAGTGTTGAAAAACCAATTTTCGCACTTGTTTTAGTGTTGAAAAACCACTTTTCGCACTTGTGTTGGTGCAGGAAACCATTTTTGCACTTGTATTAGTGTGGAAAAAACACTTTTTGCACTTGTGATAGTGTTGAAAAACCACTTTTCGCACTTGTGCTAGTGTTGAAAAACCACTTTTCGCACTTGTGTTGGTGCAGGAAACCACTTTTGCACTTGTATTAGTGTGGAAAAACCACTTTTCGCACTTGTGTTAGTGTTGAAAAACCACTTTTCGCACGTGTTAGTGTTGAAAAACCACTTTTCGCACTTGTGTTGGTGCAGGAAACCACGTTTGCACTTGTATTAGTGTGGAAAAACCACTTTTTGCACTTGTGTTAGTGTTGAAAAACCACTTTTCGCACTTGTGTTAGTGTTGAAAAACCACTTTTCGCACTTGTGTTGGTGCAGGAAACCACTTTTGCACTTGTATTAGTGTGGAAAAACACTTTTTGCACTTGTGATAGTGTTGAAAAACCACTTTTCGCACTTGTGCTAGTGTTGAAAAACCACTTTTCGCACTTGTGTTGGTGCAGGAAACCACTTTTGCACTTGTATTAGTGTGGAAAAACCACTTTTCGCACTTGTGTTAGTGTTGAAAAACCACTTTTCGCACTTGTGTTAGTGTTGAAAAACCACTTTTCGCACTTGTGTTAGTGTTGAAAAACCACTTTTCGCACTTGTGTTGGTGCAGGAAACCACTTTTGCACTTGTATTAGTGTGGAAAAACCACTTTTCGCACTTGTGTTAGTGTTGAAAAACCACTTTTCGCACTTGTGTTAGTGATGAAAAACCACTTTTCGCACTTGTGTTGGTGCAGGAAACCACTTTTGCACTTGTATTAGTGTGGAAAAACCACTTTTCGCACTTGTGTTAGTGTTGAAAAACCACTTTTCGCACTTGTGTTAGTGTTGAAAAACCACTTTTCGCACTTGTGTTAGTGTTGAAAAACCACTTTTCGCACTTCTGTTGGTGCAGGAAACCACTTTTGCACTTGTATTAGTGTGGAAAAAACACTTTTTGCACTTGTGATAGTGTTGAAATACCACTTTTTGCACTTGTGTTAGTGTTGAAAAACCACTTTTCGCAGTTGTGTTGGTGCAGGAAACCACTTTTGCACTTGTATTAGTGTGGAAAAACCACTTTTCGCACTTGTGTTAGTGTTGAAAAACCACTTTTCGCACTTGTGTTGGTGCAGGAAACCACTTTTGCACTTGTATTAGTGTGGAAAAAACACTTTTTGCACTTGTGATAGTGTTGAAAAACCACTTTTCGCACTTGTGTTAGTGTCGAAAAACCACTTTTCGCACTTGTGTTGGTGCAGGAAACCACTTTTGCACTTGTATTAGTGTGGGAAAACCACTTTCCGCACTTGTGTTAGTGTTGAAAAACCACTTTTCGCACTTGTGTTAGTGTTGAAAAACCACTTTTCGCACTTGTGTTGGTGCAGGAAACCACTTTTGCACTTGTATTAGTGTGGAAAAAACACTTTATGCACTTGTGATAGTGTTGAAAAACCACTTTTCGCACTTGTGTTAGTGTTGAAAAACCACTTTTCGCCCTTGTGTTGGTGCAGGAAACCACTTTTGCACTTGTATTAGTGTGGAAAAACCACTTTTCGCACTTGTGTTAGTGTTGAAAAACCACTTTTCGCACTTGTGTTAGTGATGAAAAACCACTTTTCGCACTTGTGTTGGTGCAGGAAACCACTTTTGCACTTGTATTAGTGTGGAAAAACCACTTTTCGCACTTGTGTTAGTGTTGAAAAACCACTTTTCGCACTTGTGTTAGTGTTGAAAAACCACTTTTCGCACTTGTGTTAGTGTTGAAAAACCACTTTTCGCACTTCTGTTGGTGCAGGAAACCACTTTTGCACTTGTATTAGTGTGGAAAAAACACTTTTTGCACTTGTGATAGTGTTGAAATACCACTTTTTGCACTTGTGTTAGTGTTGAAAAACCACTTTTCGCAGTTGTGTTGGTGCAGGAAACCACTTTTGCACTTGTATTAGTGTGGAAAAACCACTTTTCGCACTTGTGTTAGTGTTGAAAAACCACTTTTCGCACTTGTGTTGGTGCAGGAAACCACTTTTGCACTTGTATTAGTGTGGAAAAAACACTTTTTGCACTTGTGATAGTGTTGAAAAACCACTTTTCGCACTTGTGTTAGTGTTGAAAAACCACTTTTCGCACTTGTGTTGGTGCAGGAAACCACCTTTGCACTTGTATTAGTGTGGCAAAAACACTTTTTGCACTTGTGTTAGTGTTGAAAAACCACTTTTCGCACTTGTGTTCGTGTTGAAAAACCACTTTTCGCACTTGTGTTAGTGTTGAAAAACCACTTTTCGCACTTGTGTTGATGCAGGAAACCACTTTTGCACTTGTATTAGTGTGGAAAAAACACTTTTTGCACTTGTGATAGTGTTGAAAAACCACTTTTCGCACTTGTGTTGGTGCAGGAAACCACTTTTCGCACTTGTATTAGTGTGGAAAAAACACTTTATGCACTTGTGATAGTGTTGAAAAACCACTTTTCGCACTTGTGTTGGTGCAGGAAACCACTTTTGCACTTGTATTAGTGTGGAAAAAACACTTTTTGCACTTGTGATAGTGTTGAAAAACCACTTTTCGCACTTGTGTTAGTGTTGAAAAACCAATTTTCGCACTTGTGTTGGTGCAGGAAACCACTTTTGCACTTGCATTAGTGTGGAAAAACCACTTTTCGCACTTGTGTTAGTGTTGAAAAACCACTTTTCGCACTTGTGTTAGTGTTGAAAAACCACTTTTCGCACTTGTGTTAGTGTTGAAAAACCACTTTTCGCACTTGTGTTGGTGCAGGAAACCACTTTTGCACTTGTATTAGTGTGGAAAAAACACTTTTTGCACTTGTGATAGTGTTGAAATACCACTTTTCGCACTTGTGTTAGTGTTGAAAAACCACTTTTCGCAGTTGTGTTGGTGCAGGAAACCACTTTTGCACTTGTATTAGTGTGGAAAAACCACTTTTCGCACTTGTGTTAGTGTTGAAAAACCACTTCTCGCACTTGTGTTGGTGCAGGAAACCACTTTTGCACTTGTATTAGTGTGGAAAAAACACTTTTTGCACTTGTGTTAGTGTTGAAAAACCACTTTTCACACTTGTGTTCATGTTGAAAAACCACTTTTCGCACTTGTGTTAGTGTTGAAAAACCACTTTTCGCACTTGTGTTAGTGTTGAAAAACCACTTTTCGCACTTGTGTTGATGCAGGAAACCACTTTTGCACTTGTATTATTTTGAAAAAAACACTTTTTGCACTTGTGATAGTGTTGAAAAACCACTTTTCGCACTTGTGTTGGTGCAGGAAAACCACTTTTGCACATGTATTAGTGTGGAAAAACCACTTTTCGCACTTGTGTTAGTGTTGAAAAACCACTTTTTGCACTTGTGTTAGTGTTGAAAAACCACTTTTCGCACTTGTGTTAGTGTTGAAAAACCACTTTTCGCACTTGTGTTGGTGCAGGAAACCACTTTTGCACTTGTATTAGTGTGGAAAAACCACTTTTCGCACTTGTGTTAGTGTTGAAAAACCACTTTTCGCACTTGTGTTAGTGTTGAAAAACCCCTTTTCGCACTTGTGTTAGTGTTGAAAAACCACTTTTCGCACTTGTGTTGGTGCAGGAAACCACTTTTGCACTTGTATTAGTGTGGAAAAAACACTTTTTGCACTTGTGATAGTGTTGAAAAACCACTTTTCGCACTTGTGTCAGTGTTGAAAAACCACTTTTCGCACGTGTGTTGGTGCAGGAAACCACTTTTGCACTTGTTTTAGTGTGGAAAAACAACTTTTCGCACTTGTGTTAGTGTTGAAAAACCACTTTTCGCACTTGTGTTCGTGTTGAAAAACCACTTTTCGCACTTGTGTTGGTGCAGGAAACCACTTTTGCACTTGTATTAGTGTGGGAAAAAACACTTTTTGCACTTGTGATAGTGTTGAAAAACCACTTTTCGCACTTGTGTTAGTGTTGAAAAACCACTTTTCTCACTTGTGTTGGTGCAGGAAACCACTTTTGCACTTGTATTAGTGTGGGAAAACCACTTTCCGCACTTGTGTTAGTGTTGAAAAACTACTTTTTGCACTTGTGTTAGTGTTGAAAAACCACTTTTCGCACTTGTGTTGGTGCAGGAAACCACTTTTGCACTTGTATTAGTGTGGAAAAAACACTTTATGCACTTGTGATAGTGTTGAAAACCACTTTTCGCACTTGTGTTAGTGTTGAAAAACCACTTTTCGCACTTGTGTTGGTGCAGGAAACCACTTTTGCACTTGTATTAGTGTGGAAAAACCACTTTTCGCACTTGTGTTAGTGTTGAAAAACCACTTTTCGCACTTGTGTTAGTGATGAAAAACCACTTTTCGCACTTGTGTTGGTGCAGGAAACCACTTTTGCACTTGTATTAGTGTGGAAAAACCACTTTTCGCACTTGTGTTAGTGTTGAAAAACCACTTTTCGCACTTGTGTTAGTGTTGAAAAACCACTTTTCGCACTTGTGTTGGTGTTGAAAAACCACTTTTCGCACTTCTGTTGGTGCAGGAAACCACTTTTGCACTTGTATTAGTGTGGAAAAAACACTTTTTGCACTTGTGATAGTGTTGAAATACCCCTTTTTGCACTTGTGTTAGTGTTGAAAAACCATTTTCGCAGTTGTGTTGGTGCAGGAAACCACTTTTGCACTTGTATTAGTGTGGAAAAAACACTTTTTGCACTTGTGATAGTGTTGAAAAACCACTTTTCGCACTTGTGTTGGTGCAGGAAACCACTTTTCGCACTTGTATTAGTGTGGAAAAAACACTTTATGCACTTGTGATAGTGTTGAAAAACCACTTTTCGCACTTGTGTTGGTGCAGGAAACCACTTTTGCACTTGTATTAGTGTGGAAAAAACACTTTTTGCACTTGTGATAGTGTTGAAAAACCACTTTTCGCACTTGTGTTAGTGTTGAAAAACCAATTTTCGCACTTGTGTTGGTGCAGGAAACCACTTTTGCACTTGCATTAGTGTGGAAAAACCACTTTTCGCACTTGTGTTAGTGTTGAAAAACCACTTTTCGCACTTGTGTTAGTGTTGAAAAACCACTTTTCGCACTTGTGTTAGTGTTGAAAAACCACTTTTCGCACTTGTGTTGGTGCAGGAAACCACTTTTGCACTTGTATTAGTGTGGAAAAAACACTTTTTGCACTTGTGATAGTGTTGAAAAACCACTTTTCGCACTTGTGTTAGTGTTGAAAAACCACTTTTCGCACTTGTGTTGGTGCAGGAAACCACTTTTGCACTTGTATTAGTGTGGAAAAAACACTTTTTGCACTTGTGATAGTGTTGAAATACCACTTTTCGCACTTGTGTTAGTGTTGAAAAACCACTTTTCGCAGTTGTGTTGGTGCAGGAAACCACTTTTGCACTTGTATTAGTGTGGAAAAACCACTTTTCGCACTTGTGTTAGTGTTGAAAAACCACTTCTCGCACTTGTGTTGGTGCAGGAAACCACTTTTGCACTTGTATTAGTGTGGAAAAAACACTTTTTGCACTTGTGTTAGTGTTGAAAAACCACTTTTCGCACTTGTGTTAGTGTTGAAAAACCACTTTTCGCACTTGTGTTGATGCAGGAAACCACTTTTGCACTTGTATTATTTTGAAAAAAACACTTTTTGCACTTGTGATAGTGTTGAAAAACCACTTTTCGCACTTGTGTTGGTGCAGGAAAACCACTTTTGCACTTGTATTAGTGTGGAAAAACCACTTTTCGCACTTGTGTTAGTGTTGAAAAACCACTTTTTGCACTTGTGTTAGTGTTGAAAAACCACTTTTCGCACTTGTGTTAGTGTTGAAAAACCACTTTTCGCACTTGTGTTGGTGCAGGAAACCACTTTTGCACTTGTATTAGTGTGGAAAAAACACTTTTTGCACTTGTGATAGTGTTGAAAAACCACTTTTCGCACTTGTGTTAGTGTTGAAAAACCACTTTTCGCACTTGTGTTGGTGCAGGAAACCACTTTTGCACTTGTATTAGTGTGGAAAAACCACTTTTCGCACTTGTGTTAGTGTTGAAAAACCACTTTTCGCACTTGTGTTAGTGTTGAAAAACCACTTTTCGCACTTGTGTTAGTGTTGAAAAACCACTTTTCGCACTTCTGTTGGTGCAGGAAACCACTTTTGCACTTGTATTAGTGTGGAAAAAACACTTTTTGCACTTGTGATAGTGTTGAAATACCACTTTTTGCACTTGTGTTAGTGTTGAAAAACCACTTTTCGCAGTTGTGTTGGTGCAGGAAACCACTTTTGCACTTGTATTAGTGTGGAAAAACCACTTTTCGCACTTGTGTTAGTGTTGAAAAACCACTTTTCGCACTTGTGTTGGTGCAGGAAACCACTTTTGCACTTGTATTAGTGTGGAAAAAACACTTTTTGCACTTGTGATAGTGTTGAAAAACCACTTTTCGCACTTGTGTTAGTGTTGAAAAACCACTTTTCGCACTTGTGTTGGTGCAGGAAACCACCTTTGCACTTGTATTAGTGTGGCAAAAACACTTTTTGCACTTGTGTTAGTGTTGAAAAACCACTTTTCGCACTTGTGTTCGTGTTGAAAAACCACTTTTCGCACTTGTGTTAGTGTTGAAAAACCACTTTTCGCACTTGTGTTGATGCAGGAAACCACTTTTGCACTTGTATTAGTGTGGAAAAAACACTTTTTGCACTTGTGATAGTGTTGAAAAACCACTTTTCGCACTTGTGTTGGTGCAGGCAACCACTTTTCGCACTTGTATTAGTGTGGAAAAAACACTTTATGCACTTGTGATAGTGTTGAAAAACCACTTTTCGCACTTGTGTTGGTGCAGGAAACCACTTTTGCACTTGTATTAGTGTGGAAAAAACACTTTTTGCACTTGTGATAGTGTTGAAAAACCACTTTTCGCACTTGTGTTAGTGTTGAAAAACCAATTTTCGCACTTGTGTTGGTGCAGGAAACCACTTTTGCACTTGCATTAGTGTGGAAAAACCACTTTTCGCACTTGTGTTAGTGTTGAAAAACCACTTTTCGCACTTGTGTTAGTGTTGAAAAACCACTTTTCGCACTTGTGTTAGTGTTGAAAAACCACTTTTCGCACTTGTGTTGGTGCAGGAAACCACTTTTGCACTTGTATTAGTGTGGAAAAAACACTTTTTGCACTTGTGATAGTGTTGAAATACCACTTTTCGCACTTGTGTTAGTGTTGAAAAACCACTTTTCGCAGTTGTGTTGGTGCAGGAAACCACTTTTGCACTTGTATTAGTGTGGAAAAACCACTTTTCGCACTTGTGTTAGTGTTGAAAAACCACTTCTCGCACTTGTGTTGGTGCAGGAAACCACTTTTGCACTTGTATTAGTGTGGAAAAAACACTTTTTGCACTTGTGTTAGTGTTGAAAAACCACTTTTCACACTTGTGTTCATGTTGAAAAACCACTTTTCGCACTTGTGTTAGTGTTGAAAAACCACTTTTCGCACTTGTGTTAGTGTTGAAAAACCACTTTTCGCACTTGTGTTGATGCAGGAAACCACTTTTGCACTTGTATTATTTTGAAAAAAACACTTTTTGCACTTGTGATAGTGTTGAAAAACCACTTTTCGCACTTGTGTTGGTGCAGGAAAACCACTTTTGCACATGTATTAGTGTGGAAAAACCACTTTTCGCACTTGTGTTAGTGTTGAAAAACCACTTTTTGCACTTGTGTTAGTGTTGAAAAACCACTTTTCGCACTTGTGTTAGTGTTGAAAAACCACTTTTCGCACTTGTGTTGGTGCAGGAAACCACTTTTGCACTTGTATTAGTGTGGAAAAACCACTTTTCGCACTTGTGTTAGTGTTGAAAAACCACTTTTCGCACTTGTGTTAGTGTTGAAAAACCCCTTTTCGCACTTGTGTTAGTGTTGAAAAACCACTTTTCGCACTTGTGTTGGTGCAGGAAACCACTTTTGCACTTGTATTAGTGTGGAAAAAACACTTTTTGCACTTGTGATAGTGTTGAAAAACCACTTTTCGCACTTGTGTCAGTGTTGAAAAACCACTTTTCGCACGTGTGTTGGTGCAGGAAACCACTTTTGCACTTGTTTTAGTGTGGAAAAACAACTTTTCGCACTTGTGTTAGTGTTGAAAAACCACTTTTCGCACTTGTGTTCGTGTTGAAAAACCACTTTTCGCACTTGTGTTGGTGCAGGAAACCACTTTTGCACTTGTATTAGTGTGGAAAAAAACACTTTTTGCACTTGTGATAGTGTTGAAAAACCACTTTTCGCACTTGTGTTAGTGTTGAAAAACCACTTTTCGCACTTGTGTTGGTGCAGGAAACCACTTTTGCACTTGTATTAGTGTGGAAAAACCACTTTTCGCACTTGTGTTAGTGTTGAAAAACCACTTTTCGCACTTGTGTTAGTGATGAAAAACCACTTTTCGCACTTGTGTTGGTGCAGGAAACCACTTTTGCACTTGTATTAGTGTGGAAAAACCACTTTTCGCACTTGTGTTAGTGTTGAAAAACCACTTTTCGCACTTGTGTTAGTGTTGAAAAACCACTTTTCGCACTTGTGTTGGTGTTGAAAAACCACTTTTCGCACTTCTGTTGGTGCAGGAAACCACTTTTGCACTTGTATTAGTGTGGAAAAAACACTTTTTGCACTTGTGATAGTGTTGAAATACCCCTTTTTGCACTTGTGTTAGTGTTGAAAAACCACTTTTCGCAGTTGTGTTGGTGCAGGAAACCACTTTTGCACTTGTATTAGTGTGGAAAAAAACACTTTTTGCACTTGTGATAGTGTTGAAAAACCACTTTTCGCACTTGTGTTGGTGCAGGAAACCACTTTTCGCACTTGTATTAGTGTGGAAAAAACACTTTATGCACTTGTGATAGTGTTGAAAAACCACTTTTCGCACTTGTGTTGGTGCAGGAAACCACTTTTGCACTTGTATTAGTGTGGAAAAAACACTTTTTGCACTTGTGATAGTGTTGAAAAACCACTTTTCGCACTTGTGTTAGTGTTGAAAAACCAATTTTCGCACTTGTGTTGGTGCAGGAAACCACTTTTGCACTTGCATTAGTGTGGAAAAACCACTTTTCGCACTTGTGTTAGTGTTGAAAAACCACTTTTCGCACTTGTGTTAGTGTTGAAAAACCACTTTTCGCACTTGTGTTAGTGTTGAAAAACCACTTTTCGCACTTGTGTTGGTGCAGGAAACCACTTTTGCACTTGTATTAGTGTGGAAAAAACACTTTTTGCACTTGTGATAGTGTTGAAAAACCCTTTTCGCACTTGTGTTAGTGTTGAAAAACCACTTTTCGCACTTGTGTTGGTGCAGGAAACCACTTTTGCACTTGTATTAGTGTGGAAAAAACACTTTTTGCACTTGTGATAGTGTTGAAATACCACTTTTCGCACTTGTGTTAGTGTTGAAAAACCACTTTTCGCAGTTGTGTTGGTGCAGGAAACCACTTTTGCACTTGTATTAGTGTGGAAAAACCACTTTTCGCACTTGTGTTAGTGTTGAAAAACCACTTCTCGCACTTGTGTTGGTGCAGGAAACCACTTTTGCACTTGTATTAGTGTGGAAAAAACACTTTTTGCACTTGTGTTAGTGTTGAAAAACCACTTTTCACACTTGTGTTCATGTTGAAAAACCACTTTTCGCACTTGTGTTAGTGTTGAAAAACCACTTTTCGCACTTGTGTTAGTGTTGAAAAACCACTTTTCGCACTTGTGTTGATGCAGGAAACCACTTTTGCACTTGTATTATTTTGAAAAAAACACTTTTTGCACTTGTGATAGTGTTGAAAAACCACTTTTCGCACTTGTGTTGGTGCAGGAAAACCACTTTTGCACTTGTATTAGTGTGGAAAAACCACTTTTCGCACTTGTGTTAGTGTTGAAAAACCACTTTTTGCACTTGTGTTAGTGTTGAAAAACCACTTTTCGCACTTGTGTTAGTGTTGAAAAACCACTTTTCGCACTTGTGTTGGTGCAGGAAACCACTTTTGCACTTGTATTAGTGTGGAAAAAACACTTTTTGCACTTGTGATAGTGTTGAAAAACCACTTTTCGCACTTGTGTTAGTGTTGAAAAACCACTTTTCGCACGTGTGTTGGTGCAGGAAACCACTTTTGCACTTGTTTTAGTGTGGAAAAACAACTTTTCGCACTTGTGTTAGTGTTGAAAAACCACTTTTCGCACTTGTGTTCGTGTTGAAAAACCACTTTTCGCACTTGTGTTGGTGCAGGAAACCACTTTTGCACTTGTATTAGTGTGGAAAAAAACACTTTTTGCACTTGTGATAGTGTTGAAAAACCACTTTTCGCACTTGTGTTAGTGTTGAAAAACCACTTTTCTCACTTGTGTTGGTGCAGGAAACCACTTTTGCACTTGTATTAGTGTGGGAAAACCACTTTCCGCACTTGTGTTAGTGTTGAAAAACTACTTTTTGCACTTGTGTTAGTGTTGAAAAACCACTTTTCGCACTTGTGTTGGTGCAGGAAACCACTTTTGCACTTGTATTAGTGTGGAAAAAACACTTTATGCACTTGTGATAGTGTTGAAAAACCACTTTTCGCACTTGTGTTAGTGTTGAAAAACCACTTTTCGCACTTGTGTTGGTGCAGGAAACCACTTTTGCACTTGTATTAGTGTGGAAAAACCACTTTTCGCACTTGTGTTAGTGTTGAAAAACCACTTTTCGCACTTGTGTTAGTGATGAAAAACCACTTTTCGCACTTGTGTTGGTGCAGGAAACCACTTTTGCACTTGTATTAGTGTGGAAAAACCACTTTTCGCACTTGTGTTAGTGTTGAAAAACCACTTTTCGCACTTGTGTTAGTGTTGAAAAACCACTTTTCGCACTTGTGTTGGTGTTGAAAAACCACTTTTCGCACTTCTGTTGGTGCAGGAAACCACTTTTGCACTTGTATTAGTGTGGAAAAAACACTTTTTGCACTTGTGATAGTGTTGAAATACCCCTTTTTGCACTTGTGTTAGTGTTGAAAAACCACTTTTCGCAGTTGTGTTGGTGCAGGAAACCACTTTTGCACTTGTATTAGTGTGGAAAAACCACTTTTCGCACTTGTGTTAG
Organism: Myxine glutinosa; assembly: GCF_964187855.1. Classification (NCBI taxonomy): domain Eukaryota; kingdom Metazoa; phylum Chordata; class Myxini; order Myxiniformes; family Myxinidae; genus Myxine; species Myxine glutinosa. Next base: position 144,657 of record NW_027616486.1, read on the forward strand.
TGTTGAAAAACCACTTTTCGCACTTGTGTTGGTGCAGGAAACCACTTTTGCACTTGTATTAGTGTGGAAAAAACACTTTTTGCACTTGTGATAGTGTTGAAAAACCATTTTCGCACTTGTGTTAGTGTTGAAAAACCACTTTTCGCACTTGTGTTGGTGCAGGAAACCACTTTTGCACTTGTATTAGTGTGGCAAAAACACTTTTTGCACTTGTGTTAGTGTTGAAAAACCACTTTTCGCACTTGTGTTCGTGTTGAAAAACCACTTTTCGCACTTGTGTTAGTGTTGAAAAACCACTTTTCGCACTTGTGTTGATGCAGGAAACCACTTTTGCACTTGTATTAGTGTGGAAAAAACACTTTTTGCACTTGTGATAGTGTTGAAAAACCACTTTTCGCACTTGTGTTAGTGTTGAAAAACCACTTTTCGCACTTGTGTTGGTGCAGGAAACCACTTTTGCACTTGTATTAGTGTGGAAAAACCACTTTTTGCACTTGTGTTAGTGTTGAAAAACCACTTTTCGCACTTGTGTTAGTGTTGAAAAACAACCACTTTTCGCTCTTGTGTTAGTGTTGAAAAACCACTTTTTGCACTTGTGTTGTTGCAGGAAACCACTTTTGCACTTGAATTAGTGTGGAAAAAACACTTTTCGCACTTGTGTTAGTGTTGAAAAACCACTTTTCGCACTTGTGTTGGTGCAGGAAACCACTTTTGCACTTGTATTAGTGTGGAAAAACCATTTTTCGCACTTGTGTTAGAGTTGAAAAACCACTTTTCGCACTTGTGTTAGTGTTGAAAAACCACTTATCGCACTTGTGTTAGTGTTGAAAAACCACTTTTCGCACTTGTGTTGGTGCAGGAAAGCACTTTTGCACTTGTATTAGTGTGGCAAAAACACTTTTCGCACTTGTGTTAGTGTTGAAAAACCACTTTTCGCACTTTTGTTCGTGTTGAAAAACCACTTTTCACACTTGTGTTAGTGTTGAAAAACCACTTTTCGCACTTGTGTTAGTGTTGAAAAACCACTTTTCGCACTTGTGTTGATGCAGGAAACCACTTTTGCACTTGTATTAGTGTGGAAAAAACACTTTTTGCACTTGTGACAGTGTTGAAAAACCACTTTTCGCACTTGTGTTGGTGTTGAAAAACCAATTTTCGCACTTCTGTTGGTGCAGGAAACCACTTTTGCACTTGTATTAGTGTGGAAAAAACACTTTTTGCACTTGTGATAGTGTTGAAATACCCCTTTTTGCACTTGTGTTAGTGTTGAAAAACCACTTTTCGCAGTTGTGTTGGTGCAGGAAACCACTTTTGCACTTGTATTAGTGTGGAAAAAACACTTTTTGCACTTGTGATAGTGTTGAAAAACCACTTTTCGCACTTGTGTTGGTGCAGGAAACCACTTTTCGCACTTGTATTAGTGTGGAAAAAACACTTTATGCACTTGTGATAGTGTTGAAAAACCACTTTTCGCACTTGTGTTGGTGCAGGAAACCACTTTTGCACTTGTATTAGTGTGGAAAAAACACTTTTTGCACTTGTGATAGTGTTGAAAAACCACTTTTCGCACTTGTGTTAGTGTTGAAAAACCAATTTTCGCACTTGTGTTGGTGCAGGAAACCACTTTTGCACTTGCATTAGTGTGGAAAAACCACTTTTTGCACTTGTGTTAGTGTTGAAAAACCACTTTTCGCACTTGTGTTAGTGTTGAAAAACCACTTTTCGCACTTGTGTTAGTGTTGAAAAACCACTTTTCGCACTTGTGTTGGTGCAGGAAACCACTTTTGCACTTGTATTAGTGTGGAAAAAACACTTTTTGCACTTGTGATAGTGTTGAAAAACCACTTTTCGCACTTGTGTTAGTGTTGAAAAACCACTTTTCGCACTTGTGTTGGTGCAGGAAACCACTTTTGCACTTGTATTAGTGTGGAAAAAACACTTTTTGCACTTGTGATAGTGTTGAAATACCACTTTTCGCACTTGTGTTAGTGTTGAAAAACCACTTTTCGCAGTTGTGTTGGTGCAGGAAACCACTTTTGCACTTGTATTAGTGTGGAAAAACCACTTTTCGCGCTTGTGTTAGTGTTGAAAAACCACCTCTCGCACTTGTGTTGGTGCAGGAAACCACTTTTGCACTTGTATTAGTGTGGAAAAAACACTTTTTGCACTTGTGTTAGTGTTGAAAAACCACTTTTCACACTTGTGTTCATGTTGAAAAACCACTTTTCGCACTTGTGTTAGTGTTGAAAAACCACTTTTCGCACTTGTGTTAGTGTTGAAAAACCACTTTTCGCACTTGTGTTGATGCAGGAAACCACTTTTGCACTTGTATTATTTTGAAAAAAACACTTTTTGCACTTGTGATAGTGTTGAAAAACCACTTTTCGCACTTGTGTTGGTGCAGGAAAACCACTTTTGCACTTGTGTTAGTGTGGAAAAACCACTTTTCGCACTTGTGTTAGTGTTGAAAAACCACTTTTTGCACTTGTGTTAGTGTTGAAAAACCACTTTTCGCACTTGTGTTAGTGTTGAAAAACCACTTTTCGCACTTGTGTTGGTGCAGGAAACCACTTTTGCACTTGTATTAGTGTGGAAAAAACACTTTTTGCACTTGTGATAGTGTTGAAAAACCACTTTTCGCACTTGTGTTAGTGTTGAAAAACCACTTTTCGCACGTGTGTTGGTGCAGGAAACCACTTTTGCACTTGTTTTAGTGTGGAAAAACAACTTTTCGCACTTGTGTTAGTGTTGAAAAACCACTTTTCGCACTTGTGTTCGTGTTGAAAAACCACTTTTCGCACTTGTGTTGGTGCAGGAAACCACTTTTGCACTTGTATTAGTGTGGAAAAAAACACTTTTTGCACTTGTGATAGTGTTGAAAAACCACTTTTCGCACTTGTGTTAGTGTTGAAAAACCACTTTTCTCACTTGTGTTGGTGCAGGAAACCACTTTTGCACTTGTATTAGTGTGGGAAAACCACTTTCCGCACTTGTGTTAGTGTTGAAAAACTACTTTTTGCACTTGTGTTAGTGTTGAAAAACCACTTTTCGCACTTGTGTTGGTGCAGGAAACCACTTTTGCACTTGTATTAGTGTGGAAAAAACACTTTATGCACTTGTGATAGTGTTGAAAAACCACTTTTCGCACTTGTGTTAGTGTTGAAAAACCACTTTTCGCACTTGTGTTGGTGCAGGAAACCACTTTTGCACTTGTATTAGTGTGGAAAAACCACTTTTCGCACTTGTGTTAGTGTTGAAAAACCACTTTTCGCACTTGTGTTAGTGATGAAAAACCACTTTTCGCACTTGTGTTGGTGCAGGAAACCACTTTTGCACTTGTATTAGTGTGGAAAAACCACTTTTCGCACTTGTGTTAGTGTTGAAAAACCACTTTTCGCACTTGTGTTAGTGTTGAAAAACCACTTTTCGCACTTGTGTTGGTGTTGAAAAACCACTTTTCGCACTTCTGTTGGTGCAGGAAACCACTTTTGCACTTGTATTAGTGTGGAAAAAACACTTTTTGCACTTGTGATAGTGTTGAAATACCCCTTTTTGCACTTGTGTTAGTGTTGAAAAACCACTTTTCGCAGTTGTGTTGGTGCAGGAAACCACTTTTGCACTTGTATTAGTGTGGAAAAACCACTTTTCGCACTTGTGTTAGTGTTGAAAAACCACTTTTCGCACTTGTGTTGGTGCAGGAAACCACTTTTGCACTTGTATTAGTGTGGAAAAAACACTTTTTGCACTTGTGATAGTGTTGAAAAACCATTTTCGCACTTGTGTTAGTGTTGAAAAACCACTTTTCGCACTTGTGTTGGTGCAGGAAACCACTTTTGCACTTGTATTAGTGTGGCAAAAACACTTTTTGCACTTGTGTTAGTGTTGAAAAACCACTTTTCGCACTTGTGTTCGTGTTGAAAAACCACTTTTCGCACTTGTGTTAGTGTTGAAAAACCACTTTTCGCACTTGTGTTGATGCAGGAAACCACTTTTGCACTTGTATTAGTGTGGAAAAAACACTTTTTGCACTTGTGATAGTGTTGAAAAACCACTTTTCGCACTTGTGTTGGTGCAGGAAACCACTTTTCGCACTTGTATTAGTGTGGAAAAAACACTTTATGCACTTGTGATAGTGTTGAAAAACCACTTTTGCACTTGTATTAGTGTGGAAAAAACACTTTTTGCACTTGTGATAGTGTTGAAAAACCACTTTTCGCACTTGTGTTAGTGTTGAAAAACCACTTTTCGCACTTGTGTTGGTGCAGGAAACCACTTTTGCACTTGTATTAGTGTGGAAAAACCACTTTTTGCACTTGTGTTAGTGTTGAAAAACCACTTTTCGCACTTGTGTTAGTGTTGAAAAACAACCACTTTTCGCTCTTGTGTTAGTGTTGAAAAACCACTTTTTGCACTTGTGTTGTTGCAGGAAACCACTTTTGCACTTGAATTAGTGTGGAAAAACACTTTTCGCACTTGTGTTAGTGTTGAAAAACCACTTTTCGCACTTGTGTTGGTGCAGGAAACCACTTTTGCACTTGTATTAGTGTGGAAAAACCATTTTTCGCACTTGTGTTAGAGTTGAAAAACCACTTTTCGCACTTGTGTTAGTGTTGAAAAACCACTTATCGCACTTGTGTTAGTGTTGAAAAACCACTTTTCGCACTTGTGTTGGTGCAGGAAAGCACTTTTGCACTTGTATTAGTGTGGCAAAAACACTTTTCGCACTTGTGTTAGTGTTGAAAAACCACTTTTCGCACTTTTGTTCGTGTTGAAAAACCACTTTTCACACTTGTGTTAGTGTTGAAAAACCACTTTTCGCACTTGTGTTAGTGTTGAAAAACCACTTTTCGCACTTGTGTTGATGCAGGAAACCACTTTTGCACCTGTATTAGTGTGGAAAAAACACTTTTTGCACTTGTGACAGTGTTGAAAAACCACTTTTCGCACTTGTGTTAGTCTTGAAAAACCACTTTTCGCACTTGTGTTGGTGCAGGAAACCACTTTTGCACTTGTATTAGTGTGGAAAAACCACTTTTCGCACTTGTGTTAGTGTTGAAAAACCAATTTTCGCACTTGTGTTAGTGTTGAAAAACCACTTTTTGCACTTGTGTTAGTGTTGAAAAACCACTTTTCGCACTTGTGTTGGTGCAGGAAACCACTTTTGCACTTGTATTAGTGTGGAAAAACCACTTTTCGCACTTGTGTTAGTGTTGAAAAACCACTTTTCGCACTTGTGTTAGTGTTGAAAAACCACTTTTCGCACTTGTGTTGGTGCAGGAAACCACTTTTGCACTTGTATTAGTGTGTAAAAAACACTTTTTGCACTTGTGATAGTGTTGAAAAACCACTTTTCGCACTTGTGCTAGAGTTGAAAAACCACTTTTCGCACTTGTGTTGGTGCAGGAAACCACTTTTGCACTTGTATTAGTGTGGGAAAACCACTTTTCGCACTTGTGTTAGTGTTGAAAAACCACTTTTCGCACTTGTGTTAGTGTTGAAAAACCACTTTTCGCACTTGTGTTGGTGCAGGAAACCACTTTTGCACTTCTATTAGTGTGGAAAAACCACTTTTCGCACTTGTGTTAGTGTTGAAAAACCACTTTTCGCGCTTGTGTTAGTGTTGAAAAACCACTTTTCGCACTTGGATTGGTGCAGGAAACCACTTTTGCACTTGTATTAGTGTTGAAAAACCACTTTTCGCACTTGTGTTAGTGTTGAAAAACCACTTTTCGCATTTGTGTTGGTGCAGGAAACCACTTTTGAACTTGTATTAGTGTGGAAAAAACACTTTTTGCATTTGTGATAGTGTTGAAAAACCACTTTTCGCACTTGTTTTAGTGTTGAAAAACCACTTTTCGCACTTGTGTTGGTGCAGGAAACCATTTTTGCACTTGTATTAGTGTGGAAAAAACACTTTTTGCACTTGTGATAGTGTTGAAAAACCACTTTTCGCACTTGTGCTAGTGTTGAAAAACCACATTTCGCACTTGGGTTGGTGCAGGAAACCACTTTTGCACTTGTATTAGTGTTGAAAAACCACTTTTCGCACTTGTGTTAGTGTTGAAAAACCACTTTTCGCATTTGTGTTGGTGCAGGAAACCACTTTTGCACTTGTATTAGTGTGGAAAAAACACTTTTTGCATTTGTGATAGTGTTGAAAAACCACTTTTCGCACTTGTTTTAGTGTTGAAAAACCACTTTTCGCACTTGTGTTGGTGCAGGAAACCATTTTTGCACTTGTATTAGTGTGGAAAAAACACTTTTTGCACTTGTGATAGTGTTGAAAAACCACTTTTCGCACTTGTACTAGTGTTGAAAAACCACTTTTCGCACTTGTGTTGGTGCAGGAAACCACTTTTGCACTTGTATTAGTGTGGAAAAACCACTTTTCGCACTTGTGTTAGTGTTGAAAAACCACTTTTCGCACTTGTGTTAGTGTTGAAAAACCACTTTTCGCACTTGTGTTGGTGCAGGAAACCACTTTTGCACTTGTATTAGTGTGGAAAAACCACTTTTTGCACTTGTGTTAGTGTTGAAAAACCACTTTTCGCACTTGTGTTAGTGTTGAAAAACCACTTTTCGCACTTGTGTTGGTGCAGGAAACCACTTTTGCACTTGTATTAGTGTGGAAAAAACACTTTTTGCACTTGTGATAATGTTGAAAAACCACTTTTCGCACTTGTGCTAGTGTTGAAAAACCACTTTTCGCACTTGTGTTGGTGCAGGAAACCACTTTTGCACTTGTATTAGTGTGGAAAAACCACTTTTCGCACTTGTGTTAGTGTTGAAAAACCACTTTTCGCACTTGTGTTAGTGTTGAAAAACCACTTTTCGCACTTGGGTTAGTGTTGAAAAACCACTTTTCACACTTGTGTTGGTGCAGGAAACCACTTTTGCACTTGTATTAGTGTGGAAAAACCACTTTTCGCACTTGTGTTGGTGCAGGAAACCACTTTTGCACTTGTATTAGTGTGGAAAAAACACTTTTTGCATTTGTGATAGTGTTGAAAAACCACTTTTCGCACTTGTTTTAGTGTTGAAAAACCACTTTTCGCACTTGTGTTGGTGCAGGAAACCATTTTTGCACTTGTATTAGTGTGGAAAAAACACTTTTTGCACTTGTGATAGTGTTGAAAAACCACTTTTCGCACTTGTGCTAGTGTTGAAAAACCACTTTTCGCACTTGTGTTGGTGCAGGAAACCACTTTTGCACTTGTATTAGTGTGGAAAAACCACTTTTCGCACTTGTGTTAGTGTTGAAAAACCACTTTTCGCACGTGTTAGTGTTGAAAAACCACTTTTCGCACTTGTGTTGGTGCAGGAAACCACGTTTACACTTGTATTAGTGTGGAAAAACCACTTTTTGCACTTGTGTTAGTGTTGAAAAACCACTTTTCGCACTTGTGTTAGTGTTGAAAAACCACTTTTCGCACTTGTGTTGGTGCAGGAAACCACTTTTGCACTTGTATTAGTGTGGAAAAAACACTTTTTGCACTTGTGTTAGTGTTGAAAAACCACTTTTCGCACTTGTGTTGGTGCAGGAAACCACTTTTGCACTTGTATTAGTGTGGAAAAACCACTTTTCGCACTTGTGTTAGTGTTGAAAAACCACTTTTCGCACTTGTGTTAGTGTTGAAAAACCACTTTTCGCACTTGTGTTGGTGCAGGAAACCACTTTTGCACTTGTATTAGTGTGGAAAAAACACTTTTTGCACTTGTGATAGTGTTGAAAAACCACTTTTCGCACTTGTGCTAGAGTTGAAAAACCACTTTTCGCACTTGTGTTGGTGCAGGAAACCACTTTTGCACTTGTATTAGTGTGGAAAAACCACTTTTCGCACTTGTGTTAGTGTTGAAAAACCACTTTTCGCACTTGTGTTAGTGTTGAAAAACCACTTTTCGCACTTGTGTTGGTGCAGGAAACCACTTTTGCACTTCTATTAGTGTGGAAAAACCACTTTTCGCACTTGTGTTAGTGTTGAAAAACCACTTTTCGCGCTTGTGTTAGTGTTGAAAAACCACATTTCGCACTTGGGTTGGTGCAGGAAACCACTTTTGCACTTGTATTAGTGTTGAAAAACCACTTTTCGCACTTGTGTTAGTGTTGAAAAACCACTTTTCGCATTTGTGTTGGTGCAGGAAACCACTTTTGCACTTGTATTAGTGTGGAAAAAACACTTTTTGCATTTGTGATAGTGTTGAAAAACCACTTTTCGCACTTGTTTTAGTGTTGAAAAACCACTTTTCGCACTTGTGTTGGTGCAGGAAACCATTTTTGCACTTGTATTAGTGTGGAAAAAACACTTTTTGCACTTGTGATAGTGTTGAAAAACCACTTTTCGCACTTGTGCTAGTGTTGAAAAACCACTTTTCGCACTTGTGTTGGTGCAGGAAACCACTTTTGCACTTGTATTAGTGTGGAAAAACCACTTTTCGCACTTGTGTTAGTGTTGAAAAACCACTTTTCGCACTTGTGTTAGTGTTGAAAAACCACTTTTCGCACTTGTGTTGGTGCAGGAAACCACTTTTGCACTTGTATTAGTGTGGAAAAACCACTTTTTGCACTTGTGTTAGTGTTGAAAAACCACTTTTCGCACTTGTGTTAGTGTTGAAAAACCACTTTTCGCACTTGTGTTGGTGCAGGAAACCACATTTGCACTTGTATTAGTGTGGAAAAAACACTTTTTGCACTTGTGATAGTGTTGAAAAACCACTTTTCGCACTTGTGCTAGTGTTGAAAAACCACTTTTCGCACTTGTGTTGGTGCAGGAAACCACTTTTGCACTTGTATTAGTGTGGAAAAACCACTTTTCGCACTTGTGTTAGTGTTGAAAAACCACTTTTCGCACTTGTGTTAGTGTTGAAAAACCACTTTTCGCACTTGGGTTAGTGTTGAAAAACCACTTTTCACACTTGTGTTGGTGCAGGAAACCACTTTTGCACTTGTATTAGTGTGGAAAAACCACTTTTCGCACTTGTGTTGGTGCAGGAAACCACTTTTGCACTTGTATTAGTGTGGAAAAAACACTTTTAGCATTTGTGATAGTGTTGAAAAACCACTTTTCGCACTTGTTTTAGTGTTGAAAAACCACTTTTCGCACTTGTGTTGGTGCAGGAAACCATTTTTGCACTTGTATTAGTGTGGAAAAAACACTTTTTGCACTTGTGATAGTGTTGAAAAACCACTTTTCGCACTTGTGCTAGTGTTGAAAAACCACTTTTCGCACTTGTGTTGGTGCAGGAAACCACTTTTGCACTTGTATTAGTGTGGAAAAACCACTTTTCGCACTTGTGTTAGTGTTGAAAAACCACTTTTCGCACGTGTTAGTGTTGAAAAACCACTTTTCGCACTTGTGTTGGTGCAGGAAACCACGTTTACACTTGTATTAGTGTGGAAAAACCACTTTTTGCACTTGTGTTAGTGTTGAAAAACCACTTTTCGCACTTGTGTTAGTGTTGAAAAACCACTTTTCGCACTTGTGTTGGTGCAGGAAACCACTTTTGCACTTGTATTAGTGTGGAAAAAACACTTTTTGCACTTGTGATAGTGTTGAAAAACCACTTTTCGCACTTGTGCTAGTGTTGAAAAACCACTTTTCGCACTTGTGTTGGTGCAGGAAACCACTTTTGCACTTGTATTAGTGTGGAAAAACCACTTTTCGCACTTGTGTTAGTGTTGAAAAACCACTTTTCACACTTGTGTTAGTGTTGAAAAACCACTTTTCGCACTTGTGTTAGTGTTGAAAAACCACTTTTCGCACTTGTGTTGGTGCAGGAAACCACTTTTGCACTTGTATTAGTGTGGAAAAACCACTTTTCGCACTTGTGTTAGTGTTGAAAAACCACTTTTCGCACTTGTGTTAGTGTTGAAAAACCACCACTTTTCGCTCCTGTGTTAGTGTTGAAAAACCACTTTTCGCACTTGTGTTGGTGCCGGAAACCACTTTTGCACTTGTATTAGTGTGGAAAAACCATTTTTCGCACTTGTGTTAGTGTTGAAAAACCACTTTTCGCACTTGTGTTAGTGTTGAAAAACCACTTATCGCACTTGTGTTAGTGTTGAAAAACCACTTTTCGCACTTGTGTTGGTGCAGGAAAGCACTTTTGCACTTGTATTAGTGTGGCAAAAACACTTTTCGCACTTGTGTTAGTGTTGAAAAACCACTTTTCGCACTTTTGTTCGTGTTGAAAAACCACTTTTCACACTTGTGATAGTGTTGAAAAACCACTTTTCGCACTTGTGTTAGTGTTGAAAAACCACTTTTCGCACTTGTGTTGATGCAGGAAACCACTTTTGCACTTGTATTAGTGTGGAAAAAACACTTTTTGCACTTGTGACAGTGTTGAAAAACCACTTTTCGCACTTGTGTTAGTCTTGAAAAACCACGTTTCGCACTTGTGTTGGTGCAGGAAACCACTTTTGCACTTGCATTAGAGTGGAAAAACCACTTTTCGCACTTGTGTTAGTGTTGAAAAACCACTTTTCGCACTTGTGTTAGTATTGAAAAACCAATTTTCGCACTTGTGTTAGTGTTGAAAAACCACTTTTTGCACTTGTGTTAGTGTTGAAAAACCACTTTTCGCACTTGTGTTGGTGCAGGAAACCACTTTTGCACTTGTATTAGTGTGGAAAAACCAGTTTTCGCACTTGTGTTAGTGTTGAAAAACCACTTTTCGCACTTGAGTTAGTGTTGAAAAACCACTTTTCGCACTTGTGTTGGTGCAGGAAACCACTTTTGCACTTGTATTAGTGTGGAAAAAACACTTTTTGCACTTGTGATAGTGTTGAAAAACCACTTTTCGCACTTGTGCTAGAGTTGAAAAACCACTTTTCGCACTTGTGTTGGTGCAGGAAACCACTTTTGCACTTGTATTAGTGTGGAAAAACCACTTTTCGCACTTGTGTTAGTGTTGAAAAACCACTTTTCGCACTTGTGTTAGTGTTGAAAAACCACTTTTCGCACTTGTGTTGGTGCAGGAAACCACTTTTGCACTTCTATTAGTGTGGAAAAACCACTTTTCGCACTTGTGTTAGTGTTGAAAAACCACTTTTCGCGCTTGTGTTAGTGTTGAAAAACCACTTTTCGCACTTGGGTTGGTGCAGGAAACCACTTTTGCACTTGTATTAGTGTTGAAAAACCACTTTTCGCACTTGTGTTAGTGTTGAAAAACCACTTTTTGCATTTGTGTTGGTGCAGGAAACCACTTTTGCACTTGTATTAGTGTGGAAAAAACACTTTTTGCATTTGTGATAGTGTTGAAAAACCACTTTTCGCACTTGTTTTAGTGTTGAAAAACCACTTTTCGCACTTGTGTTGGTGCAGGAAACCATTTTTGCACTTGTATTAGTGTGGAAAAAACACTTTTTGCACTTGTGATAGTGTTGAAAAACCACTTTTCGCACTTGTGCTAGTGTTGAAAAACCACTTTTCGCACTTGTGTTGGTGCAGGAAACCACTTTTGCACTTGTATTAGTGTGGAAAAACCACTTTTCGCACTTGTGTTAGTGTTGAAAAACCACTTTTCGCACTTGTGTTAGTGTTGAAAAACCACTTTTCGCACTTGTGTTGGTGCAGGAAACCACTTTTGCACTTGTATTAGTGTGGAAAAACCACTTTTTGCACTTGTGTTAGTGTTGAAAAACCACTTTTCGCACTTGTGTTAGTGTTGAAAAACCACTTTTCGCACTTGTGTTGGTGCAGGAAACCACTTTTGCACTTGTATTAGTGTGGAAAAACACTTTTTGCACTTGTGATAGTGTTGAAAAACCACTTTTCGCACTTGTGCTAGTGTTGAAAAACCACTTTTCGCACTTGTGTTGGTGCAGGAAACCACTTTTGCACTTGTATTAGTGTGGAAAAACCACTTTTCGCACTTGTGTTAGTGTTGAAAAACCACTTTTCGCACGTGTTAGTGTTGAAAAACCACTTTTCGCACTTGTGTTGGTGCAGGAAACCACGTTTACACTTGTATTAGTGTGGAAAAACCACTTTTTGCACTTGTGTTAGTGTTGAAAAACCACTTTTCGCACTTGTGTTAGTGTTGAAAAACCACTTTTCGCACTTGTGTTGGTGCAGGAAACCACTTTTGCACTTGTATTAGTGTGGAAAAAACACTTTTTGCACTTGTGTTAGTGTTGAAAAACCACTTTTCGCACTTGTGTTGGTGCAGGAAACCACTTTTGCACTTGTATTAGTGTGGAAAAACCACTTTTCGCACTTGTGTTAGTGTTGAAAAACCACTTTTCGCACTTGTGTTAGTGTTGAAAAACCACTTTTCGCACTTGTGTTGGTGCAGAAAACCACTTTTGCACTTGTATTAGTGTGGAAAAAACACTTTTTGCACTTGTGATAGTGTTGAAAAACCACTTTTCGCACTTGTGCTAGAGTTGAAAAACCACTTTTCGCACTTGTGTTGGTGCAGGAAACCACTTTTGCACTTGTATTAGTGTGGAAAAACCACTTTTCGCACTTGTGTTAGTGTTGAAAAACCACTTTTCGCACTTGTGTTAGTGTTGAAAAACCACTTTTCGCACTTGTGTTGGTGCAGGAAACCACTTTTGCACTTCTATTAGTGTGGAAAAACCACTTTTCGCACTTGTGTTAGTGTTGAAAAACCACTTTTCGCGCTTGTGTTAGTGTTGAAAAACCACATTTCGCACTTGGGTTGGTGCAGGAAACCACTTTTGCACTTGTATTAGTGTTGAAAAACCACTTTTTGCACTTGTGTTAGTGTTGAAAAACCACTTTTCGCATTTGTGTTGGTGCAGGAAACCACTTTTGCACTTGTATTAGTGTGGAAAAAACACTTTTTGCATTTGTGATAGTGTTGAAAAACCACTTTTCGCACTTGTTTTAGTGTTGAAAAACCACTTTTCGCACTTGTGTTGGTGCAGGAAACCATTTTTGCACTTGTATTAGTGTGGAAAAAACACTTTTTGCACTTGTGATAGTGTTGAAAAACCACTTTTCGCACTTGTGCTAGTGTTGAAAAACCACTTTTCGCACTTGTGTTGGTGCAGGAAACCACTTTTGCACTTGTATTAGTGTGGAAAAACCACTTTTCGCACTTGTGTTAGTGTTGAAAAACCACTTTTCGCACTTGTGTTAGTGTTGAAAAACCACTTTTCGCACTTGTGTTGGTGCAGGAAACCACTTTTGCACTTGTATTAGTGTGGAAAAACCACTTTTTGCACTTGTGTTAGTGTTGAAAAACCACTTTTCGCACTTGTGTTAGTGTTGAAAAACCACTTTTCGCACTTGTGTTGGTGCAGGAAACCACATTTGCACTTGTATTAGTGTGGAAAAAACACTTTTTGCACTTGTGATAGTGTTGAAAAACCACTTTTCGCACTTGTGCTAGTGTTGAAAAACCACTTTTCGCACTTGTGTTGGTGCAGGAAACCACTTTTGCACTTGTATTAGTGTGGAAAAACCACTTTTCGCACTTGTGTTAGTGTTGAAAAACCACTTTTCGCACTTGTGTTAGTGTTGAAAAACCACTTTTCGCACTTGGGTTAGTGTTGAAAAACCACTTTTCACACTTGTGTTGGTGCAGGAAACCACTTTTGCACTTGTATTAGTGTGGAAAAACCACTTTTCGCACTTGTGTTGGTGCAGGAAACCACTTTTGCACTTGTATTAGTGTGGAAAAAACACTTTTAGCATTTGTGATAGTGTTGAAAAACCACTTTTCGCACTTGTTTTAGTGTTGAAAAACCACTTTTCGCACTTGTGTTGGTGCAGGAAACCATTTTTGCACTTGTATTAGTGTGGAAAAAACACTTTTTGCACTTGTGATAGTGTTGAAAAACCACTTTTCGCACTTGTGCTAGTGTTGAAAAACCACTTTTCGCACTTGTGTTGGTGCAGGAAACCAGTTTTGCACTTGTATTAGTGTGGAAAAACCACTTTTCGCACTTGTGTTAGTGTTGAAAAACCACTTTTCGCACGTGTTAGTGTTGAAAAACCACTTTTCGCACTTGTGTTGGTGCAGGAAACCACGTTTACACTTGTATTAGTGTGGAAAAACCACTTTTTGCACTTGTGTTAGTGTTGAAAAACCACTTTTCGCACTTGTGTTAGTGTTGAAAAACCACTTTTCGCACTTGTGTTGGTGCAGGAAACCACTTTTGCACTTGTATTAGTGTGGAAAAAACACTTTTTGCACTTGTGATAGTGTTGAAAAACCACTTTTCGCACTTGTGCTAGTGTTGAAAAACCACTTTTCGCACTTGTGTTGGTGCAGGAACCCACTTTTGCACTTGTATTAGTGTGGAAAAACCACTTTTCGCACTTGTGTTAGTGTAGAAAAACCACTTTTCGCACTTGTGTTAGTGTTGAAAAACCACTTTTCGCACTTGTGTTAGTGTTGAAAAACCACTTTTCGCACTTGTGTTGGTGCAGGAAACCACTTTTGCACTTGTATTAGTGTGGAAAAACCACTTTTCGCACTTGTGTTAGTGTTGAAAAACCACTTTTCGCACTTGTGTTAGTGTTGAAAAACCACCACTTTTCGCTCCTGTGTTAGTGTTGAAAAACCACTTTTTGCACTTGTGTTGTTTCAGGAAACCACTTTTGCACTTGAATTAGTGTGGAAAAAACACTTTTCGCACTTGTGTTAGTGTTGAAAAACCACTTTTCGCACTTGTGTTGGTGCCGGAAACCACTTTTGCACTTGTATTAGTGTGGAAAAACCATTTTTCGCACTTGTGTTAGTGTTGAAAAACCACTTTTCGCACTTGTGTTAGTGTTGAAAAACCACTTATCGCACTTGTGTTAGTGTTGAAAAACCACTTTTCGCACTTGTGTTGGTGCAGGAAAGCACTTTTGCACTTGTATTAGTGTGGCAAAAACACTTTTCGCACTTGTGTTAGTGTTGAAAAACCACTTTTCGCACTTTTGTTCGTGTTGAAAAACCACTTTTCACACTTGTGATAGTGTTGAAAAACCACTTTTCGCACTTGTGTTAGTGTTGAAAAACCACTTTTCGCACTTGTGTTGATGCAGGAAACCACTTTTGCACTTGTATTAGTGTGGAAAAAACACTTTTTGCACTTGTGACAGTGTTGAAAAACCACTTTTCGCACTTGTGTTAGTCTTGAAAAACCACGTTTCGCACTTGTGTTGGTGCAGGAAACCACTTTTGCACTTGCATTAGAGTGGAAAAACCACTTTTCGCACTTGTGTTAGTGTTGAAAAACCACTTTTCGCACTTGTGTTAGTATTGAAAAACCAATTTTCGCACTTGTGTTAGTGTTGAAAAACCACTTTTTGCACTTGTGTTAGTGTTGAAAAACCACTTTTCGCACTTGTGTTGGTGCAGGAAACCACTTTTGCACTTGTATTAGTGTGGAAAAACCAGTTTTCGCACTTGTGTTAGTGTTGAAAAACCACTTTTCGCACTTGTGTTAGTGTTGAAAAACCACTTTTCGCACTTGTGTTGGTGCAGGAAACCACTTTTGCACTTGTATTAGTGTGGAAAAAACACTTTTTGCACTTGTGATAGTGTTGAAAAACCACTTTTCGCACTTGTGCTAGAGTTGAAAAACCACTTTTCGCACTTGTGTTGGTGCAGGAAACCACTTTTGCACTTGTATTAGTGTGGAAAAACCACTTTTCGCACTTGTGTTAGTGTTGAAAAACCACTTTTCGCACTTGTGTTAGTGTTGAAAAACCACTTTTCGCACTTGTGTTGGTGCAGGAAACCACTTTTGCACTTCTACTAGTGTGGAAAAACCACTTTTCGCACTTGTGTTAGTGTTGAAAAACCACTTTTCGCGCTTGTGTTAGTGTTGAAAAACCACTTTTCGCACTTGGGTTGGTGCAGGAAACCACTTTTGCACTTGTATTAGTGTTGAAAAACCACTTTTCGCACTTGTGTTAGTGTTGAAAAACCACTTTTTGCATTTGTGTTGGTGCAGGAAACCACTTTTGCACTTGTATTAGTGTGGAAAAAACACTTTTTGCATTTGTGATAGTGTTGAAAAACCACTTTTCGCACTTGTTTTAGTGTTGAAAAACCACTTTTCGCACTTGTGTTGGTGCAGGAAACCATTTTTGCACTTGTATTAGTGTGGAAAAAACACTTTTTGCACTTGTGATAGTGTTGAAAAACCACTTTTCGCACTTGTGCTAGTGTTGAAAAACCACTTTTCGCACTTGTGTTGGTGCAGGAAACCACTTTTGCACTTGTATTAGTGTGGAAAAACCACTTTTCGCACTTGTGTTAGTGTTGAAAAACCACTTTTCGCACTTGTGTTAGTGTTGAAAAACCACTTTTCGCACTTGTGTTGGTGCAGGAAACCACTTTTGCACTTGTATTAGTGTGGAAAAACCACTTTTTGCACTTGTGTTAGTGTTGAAAAACCACTTTTCGCACTTGTGTTAGTGTTGAAAAACCACTTTTCGCACTTGTGTTGGTGCAGGAAACCACTTTTGCACTTGTATTAGTGTGGAAAAACACTTTTTGCACTTGTGATAGTGTTGAAAAACCACTTTTCGCACTTGTGCTAGTGTTGAAAAACCACTTTTCGCACTTGTGTTGGTGCAGGAAACCACTTTTGCACTTGTATTAGTGTGGAAAAACCACTTTTCGCACTTGTGTTAGTGTTGAAAAACCACTTTTCGCACTTGTGTTAGTGTTGAAAAACCACTTTTCGCACTTGGGTTAGTGTTGAAAAACCACTTTTCGCACTTGTGTTGGTGCAGGAAACCACTTTTGCTCTTGTATTAGTGTGGAAAAACCACTTTTCGCACTTGTGTTAGTGTTGAAAAACCACTTTTCGCACTTGTGTTAGTGTTGAAAAACCACTTTTCGCACTTGTGTAGGTGCAGGAAACCACTTTTGCACTTGTATTAGTGTGGAAAAACCACTTTTCGCACTTGAGTTAGTGTTGAAAAACCACTTTTCGCACTTGTGTTAGTGTTGAAAAACCACTTTTCGCACTTGTGTTGGTGCAGGAAACCACTTTTGCACTTGTATTAGTGTGGAAAAAACACTTTTTGCACTTGTGATAGTGTTGAAAAACCACTTTTTGCACTTGTGCTAGTGTTGAAAAACCACTTTTCGCACTTGTGTTGGTGCAGGAAACCACTTTTGCACTTGTATTAGTGTGGAAAAACCACTTTTCGCACTTGTGTTAATGTTGAAAAACCACTTTTCGCACTTGTGTTGGTGCAGGAAACCACTTTTGCACTTGTATTAGTGTGGAAAAACCACTTTTCGCACTTGTGTTAGTGTTGAAAAACCACTTTTCGCACTTGTGTTGGTGCAGTAAACCACTTTTGCACTTGTATTAGTGTGGAAAAACCACTTTTTGCACTTGTGTTAGTGTTGAAAAACCACTTTTCGCACTTGTGTTAGTGTTGAAAAACCACTTTTCGCACTTGTGTTGGTGCAGGAAACCAAACCACTTTTGCACTTGTATTAGTGTGGAAAAAACACTTTTTGCACTTGTGATAGTGTTGAAAAACCACTTTTCGCACTTGTGCTAGTGTTGAAAAACCACTTTTCGCACTTGTGTTGGTGCAGGAAACCACTTTTGCACTTGTATTAGTGTGGAAAAACCACTTTTTGCACTTGTGTTAGTGTTGAAAAACCACTTTTCGCACTTGTGTTAGTGTTGAAAAACCACTTTTCGCACTTGTGTTAGTGTTGAAAAACCACTTTTCGCACTTGTGTTGGTGCAGGAAACCACTTTTGCACTTGTATTAGTGTGGAAAAACCACTTTTCGCACTTGTGTTAGTGTTGAAAAACCACTTTTCGCACTTGTGTTAGTGTTGAAAAACCACCACTTTTCGCTCCTGTGTTAGTGTTGAAAAACCACTTTTTGCACTTGTGTTGTTTCAGGAAACCACTTTTGCACTTGTGTTGGTGCAGGAAACCATTTTTGCACTTGTATTAGTGTGGAAAAAACACTTTTTGCACTTGTGATAGTGTTGAAAAACCACTTTTCGCACTTGTGCTAGTGTTGAAAAACCACTTTTCGCACTTGTGTTGGTGCAGGAAACCACTTTTGCACTTGTATTAGTGTGGAAAAACCACTTTTCGCACTTGTGTTAGTGTTGAAAAACCACTTTTCGCACGTGTTAGTGTTGAAAAACCACTTTTCGCACTTGTGTTGGTGCAGGAAACCACGTTTGCACTTGTATTAGTGTGGAAAAACCACTTTTTGCACTTGTGTTAGTGTTGAAAAACCACTTTTCGCACTTGTGTTAGTGTAGAAAAACCACTTTTCGCACTTGTGTTGGTGCAGGAAACCACTTTTGCACTTGTATTAGTGTGGAAAAAACACTTTTTGCACTTGTGATAGTGTTGAAAAACCACTTTTCGCACTTGTGCTAGTGTTGAAAAACCACGTTTCGCACTTGTGTTGGTGCAGGAAACCACTTTTGCACTTGTATTAGTGTGGAAAAACCACTTTTCGCACTTGTGTTAGTGTTGAAAAACCACTTTTCGCACTTGTGTTAGTGTTGAAAAACCACTTTTCGCACTTGTGTTAGTGTTGAAAAACCACTTTTCGCACTTGTGTTGGTGCAGGAAACCACTTTTGCACTTGTATTAGTGTGGAAAAACCACTTTTCGCACTTGTGTTAGTGTTGAAAAACCACTTTTCGCACTTGTGTTAGTGTTGAAAAACCACCACTTTTCGCTCTTGTGTTAGTGTTGAAAAACCACTTTTTGCACTTGTGTTGTTTCAGGAAACCACTTTTGCACTTCAATTAGTGTGGAAAAAACACTTTTCGCACTTGTGTTAGTGTTGAAAAACCACTTTTCGCACTTGTGTTGGTGCAGGAAACCACTTTTGCACTTGTATTAGTGTGGAAAAACCATTTTTCGCACTTGTGTTAGTGTTGAAAAACCACTTTTCGCACTTGTGTTAGTGTTGAAAAACCACTTATCGCACTTGTGTTAGTGTTGAAAAACCACTTTTCGCACTTGTGTTGGTGCAGGAAAGCACTTTTGCACTTGTATTAGTGTGGCAAAAACACTTTTCGCACTTGTGTTAGTGTTGAAAAACCACTTTTCGCACTTTTGTTCGTGTTGAAAAACCACTTTTCACACTTGTGTTAGTGTTGAAAAACCACTTTTCGCACTTGTGTTAGTGTTGAAAAACCACTTTTCGCACTTGTGTTGATGCAGGAAACCACTTTTGCACTTGTATTAGTGTGGAAAAAACACTTTTTGCACTTGTGACAGTGTTGAAAAACCACTTTTCGCACTTGTGTTAGTCTTGAAAAACCACTTTTCGCACTTGTGTTGGTGCAGGAAACCACTTTTGCACTTGTATTAGTGTGGAAAAACCACTTTTCGCACTTGTGTTAGTGTTGAAAAACCAATTTTCGCACTTGTGTTAGTGTTGAAAAACCACTTTTTGCACTTGTGTTAGTGTTGAAAAACCACTTTTCACACTTGTGTTGGTGCAGGAAACCACTTTTGCACTTGTATTAGTGTGGAAAAACCACTTTTCGCACTTGTGTTAGTGTTGAAAAACCACTTTTCGCACTTGTGTTAGTGTTGAAAAACCACTTTTCGCACTTGTGTTGGTGCAGGAAACCACTTTTGCACTTGTATTAGTGTGGAAAAAACACTTTTTGCACTTGTGATAGTGTTGAAAAACCACTTTTCGCACTTGTGCTAGAGTTGAAAAACCACTTTTCGCACTTGTGTTGGTGCAGGAAACCACTTTTGCACTTGTATTAGTGTGGAAAAACCACTTTTCGCACTTGTGTTAGTGTTGAAAAACCACTTTTCGCACTTGTGTTAGTGTTGAAAAACCACTTTTCGCACTTGTGTTGGTGCAGGAAACCACTTTTGCACTTCTATTAGTGTGGAAAAACCACTTTTCGCACTTGTGTTAGTGTTGAAAAACCACTTTTCGCGCTTGTGTTAGTGTTGAAAAACCACTTTTCGCACTTGGGTTGGTGCAGGAAACCACTTTTGCACTTGTATTAGTGTTGAAAAACCACTTTTCGCACTTGTGTTAGTGTTGAAAAACCACTTTTCGCATTTGTGTTGGTGCAGGAAACCACTTTTGCACTTGTATTAGTGTGGAAAAAACACTTTTTGCATTTGTGATAGTGTTGAAAAACCACTTTTCGCACTTGTTTTAGTGTTGAAAAACCACTTTTCGCACTTGTGTTGGTGCAGGAAACCATTTTTGCACTTGTATTAGTGTGGAAAAAACACTTTTTGCACTTGTGATAGTGTTGAAAAACCACTTTTCGCACTTGTGCTAGTGTTGAAAAACCACTTTTCGCACTTGTGTTGGTGCAGGAAACCACTTTTGCACTTGTATTAGTGTGGAAAAACCACTTTTCGCACTTGTGTTAGTGTTGAAAAACCACTTTTCACACTTGTGTTAGTGTTGAAAAACCACTTTTCGCACTTGTGTTGGTGCAGGAAACCAAACCACTTTTGCACTTGTATTAGTGTGGAAAAAACACTTTTTGCACTTGTGATAGTGTTGAAAAACCACTTTTCGCACTTGTGCTAGTGTTGAAAAACCACTTTTCGCACTTGTGTTGGTGCAGGAAACCACTTTTGCACTTGTATTAGTGTGGAAAAACCACTTTTTGCACTTGTGTTAGTGTTGAAAAACCACTTTTCGCACTTGTGTTAGTGTTGAAAAACCACTTTTCGCACTTGTGTTAGTGTTGAAAAACCACTTTTCGCACTTGTGTTGGTGCAGGAAACCACTTTTGCACTTGTATTAGTGTGGAAAAACCACTTTTCGCACTTGTGTTAGTGTTGAAAAACCACTTTTCGCACTTGTGTTAGTGTTGAAAAACCACCACTTTTCGCTCCTGTGTTAGTGTTGAAAAACCACTTTTTGCACTTGTGTTGTTTCAGGAAACCACTTTTGCACTTGTGTTGGTGCAGGAAACCATTTTTGCACTTGTATTAGTGTGGAAAAAACACTTTTTGCACTTGTGATAGTGTTGAAAAACCACTTTTCGCACTTGTGCTAGTGTTGAAAAACCACTTTTCGCACTTGTGTTGGTGCAGGAAACCACTTTTGCACTTGTATTAGTGTGGAAAAACCACTTTTCGCACTTGTGTTAGTGTTGAAAAACCACTTTTCGCACGTGTTAGTGTTGAAAAACCACTTTTCGCACTTGTGTTGGTGCAGGAAACCACGTTTGCACTTGTATTAGTGTGGAAAAACCACTTTTTGCACTTGTGTTAGTGTTGAAAAACCACTTTTCGCACTTGTGTTAGTGTAGAAAAACCACTTTTCGCACTTGTGTTGGTGCAGGAAACCACTTTTGCACTTGTATTAGTGTGGAAAAAACACTTTTTGCACTTGTGATAGTGTTGAAAAACCACTTTTCGCACTTGTGCTAGTGTTGAAAAACCACGTTTCGCACTTGTGTTGGTGCAGGAAACCACTTTTGCACTTGTATTAGTGTGGAAAAACCACTTTTCGCACTTGTGTTAGTGTTGAAAAACCACTTTTCGCACTTGTGTTAGTGTTGAAAAACCACTTTTCGCACTTGTGTTAGTGTTGAAAAACCACTTTTCGCACTTGTGTTGGTGCAGGAAACCACTTTTGCACTTGTATTAGTGTGGAAAAACCACTTTTCGCACTTGTGTTAGTGTTGAAAAACCACTTTTCGCACTTGTGTTAGTGTTGAAAAACCACCACTTTTCGCTCTTGTGTTAGTGTTGAAAAACCACTTTTTGCACTTGTGTTGTTTCAGGAAACCACTTTTGCACTTCAATTAGTGTGGAAAAAACACTTTTCGCACTTGTGTTAGTGTTGAAAAACCACTTTTCGCACTTGTGTTGGTGCAGGAAACCACTTTTGCACTTGTATTAGTGTGGAAAAACCATTTTTCGCACTTGTGTTAGTGTTGAAAAACCACTTTTCGCACTTGTGTTAGTGTTGAAAAACCACTTATCGCACTTGTGTTAGTGTTGAAAAACCACTTTTCGCACTTGTGTTGGTGCAGGAAAGCACTTTTGCACTTGTATTAGTGTGGCAAAAACACTTTTCGCACTTGTGTTAGTGTTGAAAAACCACTTTTCGCACTTTTGTTCGTGTTGAAAAACCACTTTTCACACTTGTGTTAGTGTTGAAAAACCACTTTTCGCACTTGTGTTAGTGTTGAAAAACCACTTTTCGCACTTGTGTTGATGCAGGAAACCACTTTTGCACTTGTATTAGTGTGGAAAAAACACTTTTTGCACTTGTGACAGTGTTGAAAAACCACTTTTCGCACTTGTGTTAGTCTTGAAAAACCACTTTTCGCACTTGTGTTGGTGCAGGAAACCACTTTTGCACTTGTATTAGTGTGGAAAAACCACTTTTCGCACTTGTGTTAGTGTTGAAAAACCAATTTTCGCACTTGTGTTAGTGTTGAAAAACCACTTTTTGCACTTGTGTTAGTGTTGAAAAACCACTTTTCACACTTGTGTTGGTGCAGGAAACCACTTTTGCACTTGTATTAGTGTGGAAAAACCACTTTTCGCACTTGTGTTAGTGTTGAAAAACCACTTTTCGCACTTGTGTTAGTGTTGAAAAACCACTTTTCGCACTTGTGTTGGTGCAGGAAACCACTTTTGCACTTGTATTAGTGTGGAAAAAACACTTTTTGCACTTGTGATAGTGTTGAAAAACCACTTTTCGCACTTGTGCTAGAGTTGAAAAACCACTTTTCGCACTTGTGTTGGTGCAGGAAACCACTTTTGCACTTGTATTAGTGTGGAAAAACCACTTTTCGCACTTGTGTTAGTGTTGAAAAACCACTTTTCGCACTTGTGTTAGTGTTGAAAAACCACTTTTCGCACTTGTGTTGGTGCAGGAAACCACTTTTGCACTTCTATTAGTGTGGAAAAACCACTTTTCGCACTTGTGTTAGTGTTGAAAAACCACTTTTCGCGCTTGTGTTAGTGTTGAAAAACCACTTTTCGCACTTGGGTTGGTGCAGGAAACCACTTTTGCACTTGTATTAGTGTTGAAAAACCACTTTTCGCACTTGTGTTAGTGTTGAAAAACCACTTTTCGCATTTGTGTTGGTGCAGGAAACCACTTTTGCACTTGTATTAGTGTGGAAAAAACACTTTTTGCATTTGTGATAGTGTTGAAAAACCACTTTTCGCACTTGTTTTAGTGTTGAAAAACCACTTTTCGCACTTGTGTTGGTGCAGGAAACCATTTTTGCACTTGTATTAGTGTGGAAAAAACACTTTTTGCACTTGTGATAGTGTTGAAAAACCACTTTTCGCACTTGTGCTAGTGTTGAAAAACCACTTTTCGCACTTGTGTTGGTGCAGGAAACCACTTTTGCACTTGTATTAGTGTGGAAAAACCACTTTTCGCACTTGTGTTAGTGTTGAAAAACCACTTTTCACACTTGTGTTAGTGTTGAAAAACCACTTTTCGCACTTGTGTTGGTGCAGGAAACCACTTTTGCACTTGTATTAGTGTGGAAAAACCACTTTTTGCACTTGTGTTAGTGTTGAAAAACCACTTTTCGCACTTGTGTTAGTGTTGAAAAACCACTTTTCGCACTTGTGTTGGTGCAGGAAACCACTTTTGCACTTGTATTAGTGTGGAAAAAACACTTTTTGCACTTGTGATAGTGTTGAAAAACCACTTTTCGCACTTGTGCTAGTGTTGAAAAACCACTTTTCGCACTTGTGTTGGTGCAGGAAACGACTTTTGCACTTGTATTAGTGTGGAAAAACCACTTTTCGCACTTGTGTTAGTGTTGAAAAACCACTTTTCGCACTTGTGTTAGTGTTGAAAAACCACTTTTCGCACTTGTGTTGGTGCAGGAAACCACTTTTGCACTTGTATTAGTGTGGAAAAAACACTTTTTGCACTTGTGATAGTGTTGAAAAACCACTTTTCGCACTTGTGTTAGTGTTGAAAAACCACTTTTCGCACTTGTGTTGGTGCAGGAAACGACTTTTGCACTTGTGTTAGTGTTGAAAAACCACTTTTCACACTTGTGTTCATGTTGAAAAACCACTTTTCGCACTTGTGTTAGTGTTGAAAAACCACTTTTCGCACTTGTGTTAGTGTTGAAAAACCACTTTTCGCACTTGTGTTGATGCAGGAAACCACTTTTGCACTTGTATTATTTTGAAAAAAACACTTTTTGCACTTGTGATAGTGTTGAAAAACCACTTTTCGCACTTGTGTTGGTGCAGGAAAACCACTTTTGCACTTGTGTTAGTGTGGAAAAACCACTTTTCGCACTTGTGTTAGTGTTGAAAAACCACTTTTTGCACTTGTGTTAGTGTTGAAAAACCACTTTTCGCACTTGTGTTAGTGTTGAAAAACCACTTTTCGCACTTGTGTTGGTGCAGGAAACCACTTTTGCACTTGTATTAGTGTGGAAAAAACACTTTTTGCACTTGTGATAGTGTTGAAAAACCACTTTTCGCACTTGTGTTAGTGTTGAAAAACCACTTTTCGCACGTGTGTTGGTGCAGGAAACCACTTTTGCACTTGTTTTAGTGTGGAAAAACAACTTTTCGCACTTGTGTTAGTGTTGAAAAACCACTTTTCGCACTTGTGTTCGTGTTGAAAAACCACTTTTCGCACTTGTGTTGGTGCAGGAAACCACTTTTGCACTTGTATTAGTGTGGAAAAAAACACTTTTTGCACTTGTGATAGTGTTGAAAAACCACTTTTCGCACTTGTGTTAGTGTTGAAAAACCACTTTTCTCACTTGTGTTGGTGCAGGAAACCACTTTTGCACTTGTATTAGTGTGGGAAAACCACTTTCCGCACTTGTGTTAGTGTTGAAAAACTACTTTTTGCACTTGTGTTAGTGTTGAAAAACCACTTTTCGCACTTGTGTTGGTGCAGGAAACCACTTTTGCACTTGTATTAGTGTGGAAAAAACACTTTATGCACTTGTGATAGTGTTGAAAAACCACTTTTCGCACTTGTGTTAGTGTTGAAAAACCACTTTTCGCACTTGTGTTGGTGCAGGAAACCACTTTTGCACTTGTATTAGTGTGGAAAAACCACTTTTCGCACTTGTGTTAGTGTTGAAAAACCACTTTTCGCACTTGTGTTAGTGATGAAAAACCACTTTTCGCACTTGTGTTGGTGCAGGAAACCACTTTTGCACTTGTATTAGTGTGGAAAAACCACTTTTCGCACTTGTGTTAGTGTTGAAAAACCACTTTTCGCACTTGTGTTAGTGTTGAAAAACCACTTTTCGCACTTGTGTTGGTGTTGAAAAACCACTTTTCGCACTTCTGTTGGTGCAGGAAACCACTTTTGCACTTGTATTAGTGTGGAAAAAACACTTTTTGCACTTGTGATAGTGTTGAAATACCCCTTTTTGCACTTGTGTTAGTGTTGAAAAACCACTTTTCGCAGTTGTGTTGGTGCAGGAAACCACTTTTGCACTTGTATTAGTGTGGAAAAACCACTTTTCGCACTTGTGTTAGTGTTGAAAAACCACTTTTCGCACTTGTGTTGGTGCAGGAAACCACTTTTGCACTTGTATTAGTGTGGAAAAAACACTTTTTGCACTTGTGATAGTGTTGAAAAACCATTTTCGCACTTGTGTTAGTGTTGAAAAACCACTTTTCGCACTTGTGTTGGTGCAGGAAACCACTTTTGCACTTGTATTAGTGTGGCAAAAACACTTTTTGCACTTGTGTTAGTGTTGAAAAACCACTTTTCGCACTTGTGTTCGTGTTGAAAAACCACTTTTCGCACTTGTGTTAGTGTTGAAAAACCACTTTTCGCACTTGTGTTGATGCAGGAAACCACTTTTGCACTTGTATTAGTGTGGAAAAAACACTTTTTGCACTTGTGATAGTGTTGAAAAACCACTTTTCGCACTTGTGTTGGTGCAGGAAACCACTTTTCGCACTTGTATTAGTGTGGAAAAAACACTTTATGCACTTGTGATAGTGTTGAAAAACCACTTTTGCACTTGTATTAGTGTGGAAAAAACACTTTTTGCACTTGTGATAGTGTTGAAAAACCACTTTTCGCACTTGTGTTAGTGTTGAAAAACCACTTTTCGCACTTGTGTTGGTGCAGGAAACCACTTTTGCACTTGTATTAGTGTGGAAAAACCACTTTTTGCACTTGTGTTAGTGTTGAAAAACCACTTTTCGCACTTGTGTTAGTGTTGAAAAACAACCACTTTTCGCTCTTGTGTTAGTGTTGAAAAACCACTTTTTGCACTTGTGTTGTTGCAGGAAACCACTTTTGCACTTGAATTAGTGTGGAAAAACACTTTTCGCACTTGTGTTAGTGTTGAAAAACCACTTTTCGCACTTGTGTTGGTGCAGGAAACCACTTTTGCACTTGTATTAGTGTGGAAAAACCATTTTTCGCACTTGTGTTAGAGTTGAAAAACCACTTTTCGCACTTGTGTTAGTGTTGAAAAACCACTTATCGCACTTGTGTTAGTGTTGAAAAACCACTTTTCGCACTTGTGTTGGTGCAGGAAAGCACTTTTGCACTTGTATTAGTGTGGCAAAAACACTTTTCGCACTTGTGTTAGTGTTGAAAAACCACTTTTCGCACTTTTGTTCGTGTTGAAAAACCACTTTTCACACTTGTGTTAGTGTTGAAAAACCACTTTTCGCACTTGTGTTAGTGTTGAAAAACCACTTTTCGCACTTGTGTTGATGCAGGAAACCACTTTTGCACTTGTATTAGTGTGGAAAAAACACTTTTTGCACTTGTGACAGTGTTGAAAAACCACTTTTCGCACTTGTGTTAGTCTTGAAAAACCACTTTTCGCACTTGTGTTGGTGCAGGAAACCACTTTTGCACTTGTATTAGTGTGGAAAAACCACTTTTCGCACTTGTGTTAGTGTTGAAAAACCAATTTTCGCACTTGTGTTAGTGTTGAAAAACCACTTTTTGCACTTGTGTTAGTGTTGAAAAACCACTTTTCGCACTTGTGTTGGTGCAGGAAACCACTTTTGCACTTGTATTAGTGTGGAAAAACCACTTTTCGCACTTGTGTTAGTGTTGAAAAACCACTTTTCGCACTTGTGTTAGTGTTGAAAAACCACTTTTCGCACTTGTGTTGGTGCAGGAAACCACTTTTGCACTTGTATTAGTGTGTAAAAAACACTTTTTGCACTTGTGATAGTGTTGAAAAACCACTTTTCGCACTTGTGCTAGAGTTGAAAAACCACTTTTCGCACTTGTGTTGGTGCAGGAAACCACTTTTGCACTTGTATTAGTGTGGGAAAACCACTTTTCGCACTTGTGTTAGTGTTGAAAAACCACTTTTCGCACTTGTGTTAGTGTTGAAAAACCACTTTTCGCACTTGTGTTGGTGCAGGAAACCACTTTTGCACTTCTATTAGTGTGGAAAAACCACTTTTCGCACTTGTGTTAGTGTTGAAAAACCACTTTTCGCGCTTGTGTTAGTGTTGAAAAACCACTTTTCGCACTTGGATTGGTGCAGGAAACCACTTTTGCACTTGTATTAGTGTTGAAAAACCACTTTTCGCACTTGTGTTAGTGTTGAAAAACCACTTTTCGCATTTGTGTTGGTGCAGGAAACCACTTTTGAACTTGTATTAGTGTGGAAAAAACACTTTTTGCATTTGTGATAGTGTTGAAAAACCACTTTTCGCACTTGTTTTAGTGTTGAAAAACCACTTTTCGCACTTGTGTTGGTGCAGGAAACCATTTTTGCACTTGTATTAGTGTGGAAAAAACACTTTTTGCACTTGTGATAGTGTTGAAAAACCACTTTTCGCACTTGTGCTAGTGTTGAAAAACCACTTTTCGCACTTGTGTTGGTGCAGGAAACCACTTTTGCACTTGTATTAGTGTGGAAAAACCACTTTTCGCACTTGTGTTAGTGTTGAAAAACCACTTTTCGCACGTGTTAGTGTTGAAAAACCACTTTTCGCACTTGTGTTGGTGCAGGAAACCACGTTTGCACTTGTATTAGTGTGGAAAAACCACTTTTTGCACTTGTGTTAGTGTTGAAAAACCACTTTTCGCACTTGTGTTAGTGTTGAAAAACCACTTTTCGCACTTGTGTTGGTGCAGGAAACCACTTTTGCACTTGTATTAGTGTGGAAAAAACACTTTTTGCACTTGTGATAGTGTTGAAAAACCACTTTTCGCACTTGTGCTAGTGTTGAAAAACCACTTTTCGCACTTGTGTTGGTGCAGGAAACCACTTTTGCACTTGTATTAGTGTGGAAAAACCACTTTTCGCACTTGTGTTAGTGTTGAAAAACCACTTTTCGCACTTGTGTTAGTGTTGAAAAACCACTTTTCGCACTTGCGTTAGTGTTGAAAAACCACTTTTCGCACTTGTGTTGGTGCAGGAAACCACTTTTGCACTTGTATTAGTGTGGAAAAACCACTTTTCGCACTTGTGTTAGTGTTGAAAAACCACTTTTCGCACTTGTGTTAGTGTTGAAAAACCACCACTTTTCGCTCTTGTGTTAGTGTTGAAAAACCACTTTTTGCACTTGTGTTGTTGCAGGAAACCACTTTTGCACTTGAATTACTGTGGAAAAAACACTTTTCGCACTTGTGTTAGTGTTGAAAAACCACTTTTCGCACTTGTGTTGGTGCAGGAAACCACTTTTGCACTTGTATTAGTGTGGAAAAACCATTTTTCGCACTTGTGTTAGTGTTGAAAAACCACTTTTCGCACTTGTGTTAGTGTTGAAAAACCACTTATCGCACTTGTGTTAGTGTTGAAAAACCACTTTTCGCACTTGTGTTGGTGCAGGAAAGCACTTTTGCACTTGTATTAGTGTGGCAAAAACACTTTTCGCGCTTGTGTTAGTGTTGAAAAACCACTTTTCGCACTTTTGTTCGTGTTGAAAAACCACTTTTCACACTTGTGTTAGTGTTGAAAAACCACTTTTCGCACTTGTGTTAGTGTTGAAAAACCACTTTTCGCACTTGTGTTGATGCAGGAAACCACTTTTGCACTTGTATTAGTGTGGAAAAAACACTTTTTGCACTTGTGACAGTGTTGAAAAACCACTTTTCGCACTTGTGTTAGTCTTGAAAAACCACTTTTCGCACTTGTGTTGGTGCAGGAAACCACTTTTGCACTTGTATTAGTGTGGAAAAACCACTTTTCGCACTTGTGTTAGTGTTGAAAAACCAATTTTCGCACTTGTGTTAGTGTTGAAAAACCACTTTTTGCACTTGTGTTAGTGTTGAAAAACCACTTTTCGCACTTGTGTTGGTGCAGGAAACCACTTTTGCACTTGTATTAGTGTGGAAAACCACTTTTCGCACTTGTGTTAGTGTTGAAAAACCACTTTTCGCACTTGTGTTAGTGTTGAAAAACCACTTTTCGCACTTGTGTTGGTGCAGGAAACCACTTTTGCACTTGTATTAGTGTGGAAAAAACACTTTTTGCACTTGTGATAGTGTTGAAAAACCACTTTTCGCATTTGTGCTAGAGTTGAAAAACCACTTTTCGCACTTGTGTTGGTGCAGGAAACCACTTTTGCACTTGTATTAGTGTGGAAAAACCACTTTTCGCACTTGTGTTAGTGTTGAAAAACCACTTTTCGCACTTGTGTTAGTGTTGAAAAACCACTTTTCGCACTTGTGTTGGTGCAGGAAACCACTTTTGCACTTCTATTAGTGTGGAAAAACCACTTTTCGCACTTGTGTTAGTGTTGAAAAACCACTTTTCGCGCTTGTGTTAGTGTTGAAAAACCACATTTCGCACTTGGGTTGGTGCAGGAAACCACTTTTGCACTTGTATTAGTGTTGAAAAACCACTTTTCGCACTTGTGTTAGTGTTGAAAAACCACTTTTCGCATTTGTGTTGGTGCAGGAAACCACTTTTGCACTTGTATTAGTGTGGAAAAAACACTTTTTGCATTTGTGATAGTGTTGAAAAACCACTTTTCGCACTTGTTTTAGTGTTGAAAAACCACTTTTCGCACTTGTGTTGGTGCAGGAAACCATTTTTGCACTTGTATTAGTGTGGAAAAAACACTTTTTGCACTTGTGATAGTGTTGAAAAACCACTTTTCGCACTTGTGCTAGTGTTGAAAAACCACTTTTCGCACTTGTGTTGGTGCAGGAAACCACTTTTGCACTTGTATTAGTGTGGAAAAACCACTTTTCGCACTTGTGTTAGTGTTGAAAAACCACTTTTCGCACTTGTGTTAGTGTTGAAAAACCACTTTTCGCACTTGTGTTGGTGCAGGAAACCACTTTTGCACTTGTATTAGTGTGGAAAAACCACTTTTTGCACTTGTGTTAGTGTTGAAAAACCACTTTTCGCACTTGTGTTAGTGTTGAAAAACCACTTTTCGCACTTGTGTTGGTGCAGGAAACCACTTTTGCACTTGTATTAGTGTGGAAAAAACACTTTTTGCACTTGTGATAATGTTGAAAAACCACTTTTCGCACTTGTGCTAGTGTTGAAAAACCACTTTTCGCACTTGTGTTGGTGCAGGAAACCACTTTTGCACTTGTATTAGTGTGGAAAAACCACTTTTCGCACTTGTGTTAGTGTTGAAAAACCACTTTTCGCACTTGTGTTAGTGTTGAAAAACCACTTTTCGCACTTGGGTTAGTGTTGAAAAACCACTTTTCACACTTGTGTTGGTGCAGGAAACCACTTTTGCACTTGTATTAGTGTGGAAAAACCACTTTTCGCACTTGTGTTGGTGCAGGAAACCACTTTTGCACTTGTATTAGTGTGGAAAAAACACTTTTTGCATTTGTGATAGTGTTGAAAAACCACTTTTCGCACTTGTTTTAGTGTTGAAAAACCACTTTTCGCACTTGTGTTGGTGCAGGAAACCATTTTTGCACTTGTATTAGTGTGGAAAAAACACTTTTTGCACTTGTGATAGTGTTGAAAAACCACTTTTCGCACTTGTGCTAGTGTTGAAAAACCACTTTTCGCACTTGTGTTGGTGCAGGAAACCACTTTTGCACTTGTATTAGTGTGGAAAAACCACTTTTCGCACTTGTGTTAGTGTTGAAAAACCACTTTTCGCACGTGTTAGTGTTGAAAAACCACTTTTCGCACTTGTGTTGGTGCAGGAAACCACGTTTACACTTGTATTAGTGTGGAAAAACCACTTTTTGCACTTGTGTTAGTGTTGAAAAACCACTTTTCGCACTTGTGTTAGTGTTGAAAAACCACTTTTCGCACTTGTGTTGGTGCAGGAAACCACTTTTGCACTTGTATTAGTGTGGAAAAAACACTTTTTGCACTTGTGTTAGTGTTGAAAAACCACTTTTCGCACTTGTGTTGGTGCAGGAAACCACTTTTGCACTTGTATTAGTGTGGAAAAACCACTTTTCGCACTTGTGTTAGTGTTGAAAAACCACTTTTCGCACTTGTGTTGGTGCAGGAAACCACTTTTGCACTTGTATTAGTGTGGAAAAAACACTTTTTGCACTTGTGATAGTGTTGAAAAACCACTTTTCGCACTTGTGCTAGAGTTGAAAAACCACTTTTCGCACTTGTGTTGGTGCAGGAAACCACTTTTGCACTTGTATTAGTGTGGAAAAACCACTTTTCGCACTTGTGTTAGTGTTGAAAAACCACTTTTCGCACTTGTGTTAGTGTTGAAAAACCACTTTTCGCACTTGTGTTGGTGCAGGAAACCACTTTTGCACTTCTATTAGTGTGGAAAAACCACTTTTCGCACTTGTGTTAGTGTTGAAAAACCACTTTTCGCGCTTGTGTTAGTGTTGAAAAACCACATTTCGCACTTGGGTTGGTGCAGGAAACCACTTTTGCACTTGTATTAGTGTTGAAAAACCACTTTTCGCACTTGTGTTAGTGTTGAAAAACCACTTTTCGCATTTGTGTTGGTGCAGGAAACCACTTTTGCACTTGTATTAGTGTGGAAAAAACACTTTTTGCATTTGTGATAGTGTTGAAAAACCACTTTTCGCACTTGTTTTAGTGTTGAAAAACCACTTTTCGCACTTGTGTTGGTGCAGGAAACCATTTTTGCACTTGTATTAGTGTGGAAAAAACACTTTTTGCACTTGTGATAGTGTTGAAAAACCACTTTTCGCACTTGTGCTAGTGTTGAAAAACCACTTTTCGCACTTGTGTTGGTGCAGGAAACCACTTTTGCACTTGTATTAGTGTGGAAAAACCACTTTTCGCACTTGTGTTAGTGTTGAAAAACCACTTTTCGCACTTGTGTTAGTGTTGAAAAACCACTTTTCGCACTTGTGTTGGTGCAGGAAACCACTTTTGCACTTGTATTAGTGTGGAAAAACCACTTTTTGCACTTGTGTTAGTGTTGAAAAACCACTTTTCGCACTTGTGTTAGTGTTGAAAAACCACTTTTCGCACTTGTGTTGGTGCAGGAAACCACATTTGCACTTGTATTAGTGTGGAAAAAACACTTTTTGCACTTGTGATAGTGTTGAAAAACCACTTTTCGCACTTGTGCTAGTGTTGAAAAACCACTTTTCGCACTTGTGTTGGTGCAGGAAACCACTTTTGCACTTGTATTAGTGTGGAAAAACCACTTTTCGCACTTGTGTTAGTGTTGAAAAACCACTTTTCGCATTTGTGTTAGTGTTGAAAAACCACTTTTCGCACTTGGGTTAGTGTTGAAAAACCACTTTTCACACTTGTGTTGGTGCAGGAAACCACTTTTGCACTTGTATTAGTGTGGAAAAACCACTTTTCGCACTTGTGTTGGTGCAGGAAACCACTTTTGCACTTGTATTAGTGTGGAAAAAACACTTTTAGCATTTGTGATAGTGTTGAAAAACCACTTTTCGCACTTGTTTTAGTGTTGAAAAACCACTTTTCGCACTTGTGTTGGTGCAGGAAACCATTTTTGCACTTGTATTAGTGTGGAAAAAACACTTTTTGCACTTGTGATAGTGTTGAAAAACCACTTTTCGCACTTGTGCTAGTGTTGAAAAACCACTTTTCGCACTTGTGTTGGTGCAGGAAACCACTTTTGCACTTGTATTAGTGTGGAAAAACCACTTTTCGCACTTGTGTTAGTGTTGAAAAACCACTTTTCGCACGTGTTAGTGTTGAAAAACCACTTTTCGCACTTGTGTTGGTGCAGGAAACCACGTTTGCACTTGTATTAGTGTGGAAAAACCACTTTTTGCACTTGTGTTAGTGTTGAAAAACCACTTTTCGCACTTGTGTTAGTGTTGAAAAACCACTTTTCGCACTTGTGTTGGTGCAGGAAACCACTTTTGCACTTCTATTAGTGTGGAAAAACCACTTTTCGCACTTGTGTTAGTGTTGAAAAACCACTTTTCGCACTTGTGTTAGTGTTGAAAAACCACTTTTCGCACTTGTGTTAGTGTTGAAAAACCACTTTTCGCACTTGTGTTGGTGCAGGAAACCACTTTTGCACTTGTATTAGTGTGGAAAAACCACTTTTCGCACTTGTGTTAGTGTTGAAAAACCACTTTTCGCACTTGTGTTAGTGTTGAAAAACCACCACTTTTCGCTCCTGTGTTAGTGTTGAAAAACCACTTTTTGCACTTGTGTTGTTTCAGGAAACCACTTTTGCACTTGAATTAGTGTGGAAAAAACACTTTTCGCACTTGTGTTAGTGTTGAAAAACCACTTTTCGCACTTGTGTTGGTGCCGGAAACCACTTTTGCACTTGTATTAGTGTGGAAAAACCATTTTTCGCACTTGTGTTAGTGTTGAAAAACCACTTTTCGCACTTGTGTTAGTGTTGAAAAACCACTTATCGCACTTGTGTTAGTGTTGAAAAACCACTTTTCGCACTTGTGTTGGTGCAGGAAAGCACTTTTGCACTTGTATTAGTGTGGCAAAAACACTTTTCGCACTTGTGTTAGTGTTGAAAAACCACTTTTCGCACTTTTGTTCGTGTTGAAAAACCACTTTTCACACTTGTGATAGTGTTGAAAAACCACTTTTCGCACTTGTGTTAGTGTTGAAAAACCACTTTTCGCACTTGTGTTGATGCAGGAAACCACTTTTGCACTTGTATTAGTGTGGAAAAAACACTTTTTGCACTTGTGACAGTGTTGAAAAACCACTTTTCGCACTTGTGTTAGTCTTGAAAAACCACGTTTCGCACTTGTGTTGGTGCAGGAAACCACTTTTGCACTTGCATTAGAGTGGAAAAACCACTTTTCGCACTTGTGTTAGTGTTGAAAAACCACTTTTCGCACTTGTGTTAGTATTGAAAAACCAATTTTCGCACTTGTGTTAGTGTTGAAAAACCACTTTTTGCACTTGTGTTAGTGTTGAAAAACCACTTTTCGCACTTGTGTTGGTGCAGGAAACCACTTTTGCACTTGTATTAGTGTGGAAAAACCAGTTTTCGCACTTGTGTTAGTGTTGAAAAACCACTTTTCGCACTTGAGTTAGTGTTGAAAAACCACTTTTCGCACTTGTGTTGGTGCAGGAAACCACTTTTGCACTTGTATTAGTGTGGAAAAAACACTTTTTGCACTTGTGATAGTGTTGAAAAACCACTTTTCGCACTTGTGCTAGAGTTGAAAAACCACTTTTCGCACTTGTGTTGGTGCAGGAAACCACTTTTGCACTTGTATTAGTGTGGAAAAACCACTTTTCGCACTTGTGTTAGTGTTGAAAAACCACTTTTCGCACTTGTGTTAGTGTTGAAAAACCACTTTTCGCACTTGTGTTGGTGCAGGAAACCACTTTTGCACTTCTATTAGTGTGGAAAAACCACTTTTCGCACTTGTGTTAGTGTTGAAAAACCACTTTTCGCGCTTGTGTTAGTGTTGAAAAACCACTTTTCGCACTTGGGTTGGTGCAGGAAACCACTTTTGCACTTGTATTAATGTTGAAAAACCACTTTTCGCACTTGTGTTAGTGTTGAAAAACCACTTTTTGCATTTGTGTTGGTGCAGGAAACCACTTTTGCACTTGTATTAGTGTGGAAAAAACACTTTTTGCATTTGTGATAGTGTTGAAAAACCACTTTTCGCACTTGTTTTAGTGTTGAAAAACCACTTTTCGCACTTGTGTTGGTGCAGGAAACCATTTTTGCACTTGTATTAGTGTGGAAAAAACACTTTTTGCACTTGTGATAGTGTTGAAAAACCACTTTTCGCACTTGTGCTAGTGTTGAAAAACCACTTTTCGCACTTGTGTTGGTGCAGGAAACCACTTTTGCACTTGTATTAGTGTGGAAAAACCACTTTTCGCACTTGTGTTAGTGTTGAAAAACCACTTTTCGCACTTGTGTTAGTGTTGAAAAACCACTTTTCGCACTTGTGTTGGTGCAGGAAACCACTTTTGCACTTGTATTAGTGTGGAAAAACCACTTTTTGCACTTGTGTTAGTGTTGAAAAACCACTTTTCGCACTTGTGTTAGTGTTGAAAAACCACTTTTCGCACTTGTGTTGGTGCAGGAAACCACTTTTGCACTTGTATTAGTGTGGAAAAACACTTTTTGCACTTGTGATAGTGTTGAAAAACCACTTTTCGCACTTGTGCTAGTGTTGAAAAACCACTTTTCGCACTTGTTTTGGTGCAGGAAACCACTTTTGCACTTGTATTAGTGTGGAAAAACCACTTTTCGCACTTGTGTTAGTGTTGAAAAACCACTTTTCGCACGTGTTAGTGTTGAAAAACCACTTTTCGCACTTGTGTTGGTGCAGGAAACCACGTTTACACTTGTATTAGTGTGGAAAAACCACTTTTTGCACTTGTGTTATTGTTGAAAAACCACTTTTCGCACTTGTGTTAGTGTTGAAAAACCACTTTTCGCACTTGTGTTGGTGCAGGAAACCACTTTTGCACTTGTATTAGTGTGGAAAAAACACTTTTTGCACTTGTGTTAGTGTTGAAAAACCACTTTTCGCACTTGTGTTGGTGCAGGAAACCACTTTTGCACTTGTATTAGTGTGGAAAAACCACTTTTCGCACTTGTGTTAGTGTTGAAAAACCACTTTTCGCACTTGTGTTAGTGTTGAAAAACCACTTTTCGCACTTGTGTTGGTGCAGGAAACCACTTTTGCACTTGTATTAGTGTGGAAAAAACACTTTTTGCACTTGTGATAGTGTTGAAAAACCACTTTTCGCACTTGTGCTAGAGTTGAAAAACCACTTTTCGCACTTGTGTTGGTGCAGGAAACCACTTTTGCACTTGTATTAGTGTGGAAAAACCACTTTTCGCACTTGTGTTAGTGTTGAAAAACCACTTTTCGCACTTGTGTTAGTGTTGAAAAACCACTTTTCGCACTTGTGTTGGTGCAGGAAACCACTTTTGCACTTCTATTAGTGTGGAAAAAACCACTTTTCGCACTTGTGTTAGTGTTGAAAAACCACTTTTCGCGCTTGTGTTAGTGTTGAAAAACCACATTTCGCACTTGGGTTGGTGCAGGAAACCACTTTTGCACTTGTATTAGTGTTGAAAAACCACTTTTCGCACTTGTGTTAGTGTTGAAAAACCACTTTTCGCATTTGTGTTGGTGCAGGAAACCACTTTTGCACTTGTATTAGTGTGGAAAAAACACTTTTTGCATTTGTGATAGTGTTGAAAAACCACTTTTCGCACTTGTTTTAGTGTTGAAAAACCACTTTTCGCACTTGTGTTGGTGCAGGAAACCATTTTTGCACTTGTATTAGTGTGGAAAAAACACTTTTTGCACTTGTGATAGTGTTGAAAAACCACTTTTCGCACTTGTGCTAGTGTTGAAAAACCACTTTTCGCACTTGTGTTGGTGCAGGAAACCACTTTTGCACTTGTATTAGTGTGGAAAAACCACTTTTCGCACTTGTGTTAGTGTTGAAAAACCACTTTTCGCACTTGTGTTGGTGCAGGAAACCACTTTTGCACTTGTATTAGTGTGGAAAAACCACTTTTTGCACTTGTGTTAGTGTTGAAAAACCACTTTTCGCACTTGTGTTAGTGTTGAAAAACCACTTTTCGCACTTGTGTTGGTGCAGGAAACCACATTTGCACTTGTATTAGTGTGGAAAAAACACTTTTTGCACTTGTGATAGTGTTGAAAAACCACTTTTCGCACTTGTGCTAGTGTTGAAAAACCACTTTTCGCACTTGTGTTGGTGCAGGAAACCACTTTTGCACTTGTATTAGTGTGGAAAAACCACTTTTCGCACTTGTGTTAGTGTTGAAAAACCACTTTTCGCACTTGTGTTAGTGTTGAAAAACCACTTTTCGCACTTGGGTTAGTGTTGAAAAACCACTTTTCACACTTGTGTTGGTGCAGGAAACCACTTTTGCACTTGTATTAGTGTGGAAAAACCACTTTTCGCACTTGTGTTGGTGCAGGAAACCACTTTTGCACTTGTATTAGTGTGGAAAAAACACTTTTAGCATTTGTGATAGTGTTGAAAAACCACTTTTCGCACTTGTTTTAGTGTTGAAAAACCACTTTTCGCACTTGTGTTGGTGCAGGAAACCATTTTTGCACTTGTATTAGTGTGGAAAAAACACTTTTTGCACTTGTGATAGTGTTGAAAAACCACTTTTCGCACTTGTGCTAGTGTTGAAAAACCACTTTTCGCACTTGTGTTGGTGCAGGAAACCACTTTTGCACTTGTATTAGTGTGGAAAAACCACTTTTCGCACTTGTGTTAGTGTTGAAAAACCACTTTTCGCACGTGTTAGAGTTGAAAAACCACTTTTCGCACTTGTGTTGGTGCAGGAAACCACGTTTACACTTGTATTAGTGTGGAAAAACCACTTTTTGCACTTGTGTTAGTGTTGAAAAACCACTTTTCGCACTTGTGTTAGTGTTGAAAAACCACTTTTCGCACTTGTGTTGGTGCAGGAAACCACTTTTGCACTTGTATTAGTGTGGAAAAAACACTTTTTGCACTTGTGATAGTGTTGAAAAACCACTTTTCGCACTTGTGCTAGTGTTGAAAAACCACTTTTCGCACTTGTGTTGGTGCAGGAAACCACTTTTGCACTTGTATTAGTGTGGAAAAACCACTTTTCGCACTTGTGTTAGTGTTGAAAAACCACTTTTCGCACTTGTGTTAGTGTTGAAAAACCACTTTTCGCACTTGTGTTAGTGTTGAAAAACCACTTTTCGCACTTGTGTTGGTGCAGGAAACCACTTTTGCACTTGTATTAGTGTGGAAAAACCACTTTTCGCACTTGTGTTAGTGTTGAAAAACCACTTTTCGCACTTGTGTTAGTGTTGAAAAACCACCACTTTTCGCTCCTGTGTTAGTGTTGAAAAACCACTTTTTGCACTTGTGTTGTTTCAGGAAACCACTTTTGCACTTGAATTAGTGTGGAAAAAACACTTTTCGCACTTGTGTTAGTGTTGAAAAACCACTTTTCGCACTTGTGTTGGTGCCGGAAACCACTTTTGCACTTGTATTAGTGTGGAAAAACCATTTTTCGCACTTGTGTTAGTGTTGAAAAACCACTTTTCGCACTTGTGTTAGTGTTGAAAAACCACTTATCGCACTTGTGTTAGTGTTGAAAAACCACTTTTCGCACTTGTGTTGGTGCAGGAAAGCACTTTTGCACTTGTATTAGTGTGGCAAAAACACTTTTCGCACTTGTGTTAGTGTTGAAAAACCACTTTTCGCACTTTTGTTCGTGTTGAAAAACCACTTTTCACACTTGTGATAGTGTTGAAAAACCACTTTTCGCACTTGTGTTAGTGTTGAAAAACCACTTTTCGCACTTGTGTTGATGCAGGAAACCACTTTTGCACTTGTATTAGTGTGGAAAAAACACTTTTTGCACTTGTGACAGTGTTGAAAAACCACTTTTCGCACTTGTGTTAGTCTTGAAAAACCACGTTTCGCACTTGTGTTGGTGCAGGAAACCACTTTTGCACTTGCATTAGAGTGGAAAAACCACTTTTCGCACTTGTGTTAGTGTTGAAAAACCACTTTTCGCACTTGTGTTAGTATTGAAAAACCAATTTTCGCACTTGTGTTAGTGTTGAAAAACCACTTTTTGCACTTGTGTTAGTGTTGAAAAACCACTTTTCGCACTTGTGTTGGTGCAGGAAACCACTTTTGCACTTGTATTAGTGTGGAAAAACCAGTTTTCGCACTTGTGTTAGTGTTGAAAAACCACTTTTCGCACTTGTGTTAGTGTTGAAAAACCACTTTTCGCACTTGTGTTGGTGCAGGAAACCACTTTTGCACTTGTATTAGTGTGGAAAAAACACTTTTTGCACTTGTGATAGTGTTGAAAAACCACTTTTCGCACTTGTGCTAGAGTTGAAAAACCACTTTTCGCACTTGTGTTGGTGCAGGAAACCACTTTTGCACTTGTATTAGTGTGGAAAAACCACTTTTCGCACTTGTGTTAGTGTTGAAAAACCACTTTTCGCACTTGTGTTAGTGTTGAAAAACCACTTTTCGCACTTGTGTTGGTGCAGGAAACCACTTTTGCACTTCTATTAGTGTGGAAAAACCACTTTTCGCACTTGTGTTAGTGTTGAAAAACCACTTTTCGCGCTTGTGTTAGTGTTGAAAAACCACTTTTCGCACTTGGGTTGGTGCAGGAAACCACTTTTGCACTTGTATTAGTGTTGAAAAACCACTTTTCGCACTTGTGTTAGTGTTGAAAAACCACTTTTTGCATTTGTGTTGGTGCAGGAAACCACTTTTGCACTTGTATTAGTGTGGAAAAAACACTTTTTGCATTTGTGATAGTGTTGAAAAACCACTTTTCGCACTTGTTTTAGTGTTGAAAAACCACTTTTCGCACTTGTGTTGGTGCAGGAAACCATTTTTGCACTTGTATTAGTGTGGAAAAAACACTTTTTGCACTTGTGATAGTGTTGAAAAACCACTTTTCGCACTTGTGCTAGTGTTGAAAAACCACTTTTCGCACTTGTGTTGGTGCAGGAAACCACTTTTGCACTTGTATTAGTGTGGAAAAACCACTTTTCGCACTTGTGTTAGTGTTGAAAAACCACTTTTCGCACTTGTGTTAGTGTTGAAAAACCACTTTTCGCACTTGTGTTGGTGCAGGAAACCACTTTTGCACTTGTATTAGTGTGGAAAAACCACTTTTTGCACTTGTGTTAGTGTTGAAAAACCACTTTTCGCACTTGTGTTAGTGTTGAAAAACCACTTTTCGCACTTGTGTTGGTGCAGGAAACCACTTTTGCACTTGTATTAGTGTGGAAAAACACTTTTTGCACTTGTGATAGTGTTGAAAAACCACTTTTCGCACTTGTGCTAGTGTTGAAAAACCACTTTTCGCACTTGTGTTGGTGCAGGAAACCACTTTTGCACTTGTATTAGTGTGGAAAAACCACTTTTCGCACTTGTGTTAGTGTTGAAAAACCACTTTTCGCACTTGTGTTAGTGTTGAAAAACCACTTTTCGCACTTGGGTTAGTGTTGAAAAACCACTTTTCGCACTTGTGTTGGTGCAGGAAACCACTTTTGCTCTTGTATTAGTGTGGAAAAACCACTTTTCGCACTTGTGTTAGTGTTGAAAAACCACTTTTCGCACTTGTGTTAGTGTTGAAAAACCACTTTTCGCACTTGTGTAGGTGCAGGAAACCACTTTTGCACTTGTATTAGTGTGGAAAAACCACTTTTCGCACTTGAGTTAGTGTTGAAAAACCACTTTTCGCACTTGTGTTAGTGTTGAAAAACCACTTTTCGCACTTGTGTTGGTGCAGGAAACCACTTTTGCACTTGTATTAGTGTGGAAAAAACACTTTTTGCACTTGTGATAGTGTTGAAAAACCACTTTTTGCACTTGTGCTAGTGTTGAAAAACCACTTTTCGCACTTGTGTTGGTGCAGGAAACCACTTTTGCACTTGTATTAGTGTGGAAAAACCACTTTTCGCACTTGTGTTAATGTTGAAAAACCACTTTTCGCACTTGTGTTGGTGCAGGAAACCACTTTTGCACTTGTATTAGTGTGGAAAAACCACTTTTCGCACTTGTGTTAGTGTTGAAAAACCACTTTTCGCACTTGTGTTGGTGCAGTAAACCACTTTTGCACTTGTATTAGTGTGGAAAAACCACTTTTTGCACTTGTGTTAGTGTTGAAAAACCACTTTTCGCACTTGTGTTAGTGTTGAAAAACCACTTTTCGCACTTGTGTTGGTGCAGGAAACCAAACCACTTTTGCACTTGTATTAGTGTGGAAAAAACACTTTTTGCACTTGTGATAGTGTTGAAAAACCACTTTTCGCACTTGTGCTAGTGTTGAAAAACCACTTTTCGCACTTGTGTTGGTGCAGGAAACCACTTTTGCACTTGTATTAGTGTGGAAAAACCACTTTTTGCACTTGTGTTAGTGTTGAAAAACCACTTTTCGCACTTGTGTTAGTGTTGAAAAACCACTTTTCGCACTTGTGTTAGTGTTGAAAAACCACTTTTCGCACTTGTGTTGGTGCAGGAAACCACTTTTGCACTTGTATTAGTGTGGAAAAACCACTTTTCGCACTTGTGTTAGTGTTGAAAAACCACTTTTCGCACTTGTGTTAGTGTTGAAAAACCACCACTTTTCGCTCCTGTGTTAGTGTTGAAAAACCACTTTTTGCACTTGTGTTGTTTCAGGAAACCACTTTTGCACTTGTGTTGGTGCAGGAAACCATTTTTGCACTTGTATTAGTGTGGAAAAAACACTTTTTGCACTTGTGATAGTGTTGAAAAACCACTTTTCGCACTTGTGCTAGTGTTGAAAAACCACTTTTCGCACTTGTGTTGGTGCAGGAAACCACTTTTGCACTTGTATTAGTGTGGAAAAACCACTTTTCGCACTTGTGTTAGTGTTGAAAAACCACTTTTCGCACGTGTTAGTGTTGAAAAACCACTTTTCGCACTTGTGTTGGTGCAGGAAACCACGTTTGCACTTGTATTAGTGTGGAAAAACCACTTTTTGCACTTGTGTTAGTGTTGAAAAACCACTTTTCGCACTTGTGTTAGTGTAGAAAAACCACTTTTCGCACTTGTGTTGGTGCAGGAAACCACTTTTGCACTTGTATTAGTGTGGAAAAAACACTTTTTGCACTTGTGATAGTGTTGAAAAACCACTTTTCGCACTTGTGCTAGTGTTGAAAAACCACTTTTCGCACTTGTGTTGGTGCAGGAAACCACTTTTGCACTTGTATTAGTGTGGAAAAACCACTTTTCGCACTTGTGTTAGTGTTGAAAAACCACTTTTCGCACTTGTGTTAGTGTTGAAAAACCACTTTTCGCACTTGTGTTAGTGTTGAAAAACCACTTTTCGCACTTGTGTTGGTGCAGGAAACCACTTTTGCACTTGTATTAGTGTGGAAAAACCACTTTTCGCACTTGTGTTAGTGTTGAAAAACCACTTTTCGCACTTGTGTTAGTGTTGAAAAACCACCACTTTTCGCTCTTGTGTTAGTGTTGAAAAACCACTTTTTGCACTTGTGTTGTTTCAGGAAACCACTTTTGCACTTCAATTAGTGTGGAAAAAACACTTTTCGCACTTGTGTTAGTGTTGAAAAACCACTTTTCGCACTTGTGTTGGTGCAGGAAACCACTTTTGCACTTGTATTAGTGTGGAAAAACCATTTTTCGCACTTGTGTTAGTGTTGAAAAACCACTTTTCGCACTTGTGTTAGTGTTGAAAAACCACTTATCGCACTTGTGTTAGTGTTGAAAAACCACTTTTCGCACTTGTGTTGGTGCAGGAAAGCACTTTTGCACTTGTATTAGTGTGGCAAAAACACTTTTCGCACTTGTGTTAGTGTTGAAAAACCACTTTTCGCACTTTTGTTCGTGTTGAAAAACCACTTTTCACACTTGTGTTAGTGTTGAAAAACCACTTTTCGCACTTGTGTTAGTGTTGAAAAACCACTTTTCGCACTTGTGTTGATGCAGGAAACCACTTTTGCACTTGTATTAGTGTGGAAAAAACACTTTTTGCACTTGTGACAGTGTTGAAAAACCACTTTTCGCACTTGTATTAGTCTTGAAAAACCACTTTTCGCACTTGTGTTGGTGCAGGAAACCACTTTTCGCACTTGTGTTAGTGTTGAAAAACCACTTTTTGCACTTGTGTTAGTGTTGAAAAACCACTTTTCGCACTTGTGTTGGTGCAGGAAACCACTTTTGCACTTGTATTAGTGTGGAAAAACCACTTTTCGCACTTGTGTTAGTGTTGAAAAACCACTTTTCGCACTTGTGTTAGTGTTGAAAAACCACTTTTCGCACTTGTGTTGGTGCAGGAAACCACTTTTGCACTTGTATTAGTGTGGAAAAAACACTTTTTGCACTTGTGATAGTGTTGAAAAACCACTTTTCGCACTTGTGCTAGAGTTGAAAAACCACTTTTCGCACTTGTGTTGGTGCAGGAAACCACTTTTGCACTTGTATTAGTGTGGAAAAACCACTTTTCGCACTTGTGTTAGTGTTGAAAAACCACTTTTCGCACTTGTGTTAGTGTTGAAAAACCACTTTT
The DNA here is from genome assembly GCF_964187855.1 of Myxine glutinosa. Lineage (NCBI taxonomy): Eukaryota > Metazoa > Chordata > Myxini > Myxiniformes > Myxinidae > Myxine > Myxine glutinosa. Next base: position 187,969 of record NW_027616486.1, read on the forward strand.
CGCATTTGTGTTGGTGCAGGAAACCACTTTTGCACTTGTATTAGTGTGGAAAAAACACTTTTTGCATTTGTGATAGTGTTGAAAAACCACTTTTCGCACTTGTTTTAGTGTTGAAAAACCACTTTTCGCACTTGTGTTGGTGCAGGAAACCATTTTTGCACTTGTATTAGTGTGGAAAAAACACTTTTTGCACTTGTGATAGTGTTGAAAAACCACTTTTCGCACTTGTGCTAGTGTTGAAAAACCACTTTTCGCACTTGTGTTGGTGCAGGAAACCACTTTTGCACTTGTATTAGTGTGGAAAAACCACTTTTCGCACTTGTGTTAGTGTTGAAAAACCACTTTTCGCACTTGTGTTAGTGTTGAAAAACCACTTTTCGCACTTGTGTTGGTGCAGGAAACCACTTTTGCACTTGTATTAGTGTGGAAAAACCACTTTTTGCACTTGTGTTAGTGTTGAAAAACCACTTTTCGCACTTGTGTTAGTGTTGAAAAACCACTTTTCGCACTTGTGTTGGTGCAGGAAACCACTTTTGCACTTGTATTAGTGTGGAAAAAACACTTTTTGCACTTGTGATAGTGTTGAAAAACCACTTTTCGCACTTGTGCTAGTGTTGAAAAACCACTTTTCGCACTTGTGTTGGTGCAGGAAACGACTTTTGCACTTGTATTAGTGTGGAAAAACCACTTTTCGCACTTGTGTTAGTGTTGAAAAACCACTTTTCGCACTTGTGTTAGTGTTGAAAAACCACTTTTCGCACTTGTGTTGGTGCAGGAAACCACTTTTGCACTTGTATTAGTGTGGAAAAAACACTTTTTGCACTTGTGATAGTGTTGAAAAACCACTTTTCGCACTTGTGTTAGTGTTGAAAAACCACTTTTCGCACTTGTGTTAGTGTTGAAAAACCAATTTTCGCACTTGTGTTAGTGTTGAAAAACCACTTTTTGCACTTGTGTTAGTGTTGAAAAACCACTTTTCGCACTTGTGTTGGTGCAGGAAACCACTTTTGCACTTGTATTAGTGTGGAAAAACCAGTTTTCGCACTTGTGTTAGTGTTGAAAAACCACTTTTCGCACTTGTGTTAGTGTTGAAAAACCACTTTTCGCACTTGTGTTGGTGCAGGAAACCACTTTTGCACTTGTATTAGTGTGGAAAAAACACTTTTTGCACTTGTGATAGTGTTGAAAAACCACTTTTCGCACTTGTGCTAGAGTTGAAAAACCACTTTTCGCACTTGTGTTGGTGCAGGAAACCACTTTTGCACTTGTATTAGTGTGGAAAAACCACTTTTCGCACTTGTGTTAGTGTTGAAAAACCACTTTTCGCACTTGTGTTAGTGTTGAAAAACCACTTTTCGCACTTGTGTTGGTGCAGGAAACCACTTTTGCACTTCTATTAGTGTGGAAAAACCACTTTTCGCACTTGTGTTAGTGTTGAAAAACCACTTTTCGCGCTTGTGTTAGTGTTGAAAAACCACTTTTCGCACTTGGGTTGGTGCAGGAAACCACTTTTGCACTTGTATTAGTGTTGAAAAACCACTTTTCGCACTTGTGTTAGTGTTGAAAAACCACTTTTTGCATTTGTGTTGGTGCAGGAAACCACTTTTGCACTTGTATTAGTGTGGAAAAAACACTTTTTGCATTTGTGATAGTGTTGAAAAACCACTTTTCGCACTTGTTTTAGTGTTGAAAAACCACTTTTCGCACTTGTGTTGGTGCAGGAAACCATTTTTGCACTTGTATTAGTGTGGAAAAAACACTTTTTGCACTTGTGATAGTGTTGAAAAACCACTTTTCGCACTTGTGCTAGTGTTGAAAAACCACTTTTCGCACTTGTGTTGGTGCAGGAAACCACTTTTGCACTTGTATTAGTGTGGAAAAACCACTTTTCGCACTTGTGTTAGTGTTGAAAAACCACTTTTCGCACTTGTGTTAGTGTTGAAAAACCACTTTTCGCACTTGTGTTGGTGCAGGAAACCACTTTTGCACTTGTATTAGTGTGGAAAAACCACTTTTTGCACTTGTGTTAGTGTTGAAAAACCACTTTTCGCACTTGTGTTAGTGTTGAAAAACCACTTTTCGCACTTGTGTTGGTGCAGGAAACCACTTTTGCACTTGTATTAGTGTGGAAAAACACTTTTTGCACTTGTGATAGTGTTGGAAAACCACTTTTCGCACTTGTGCTAGTGTTGAAAAACCACTTTTCGCACTTGTGTTGGTGCAGGAAACCACTTTTGCACTTGTATTAGTGTGGAAAAACCACTTTTCGCACTTGTGTTAGTGTTGAAAAACCACTTTTCGCACTTGTGTTAGTGTTGAAAAACCACTTTTCGCACTTGGGTTAGTGTTGAAAAACCACTTTTCGCACTTGTGTTGGTGCAGGAAACCACTTTTGCACTTGTATTAGTGTGGAAAAACCACTTTTCGCACTTGTGTTAGTGTTGAAAAACCACTTTTCGCACTTGTGTTAGTGTTGAAAAACCACTTTTCGCACTTGTGTAGGTGCAGGAAACCACTTTTGCACTTGTATTAGTGTGGAAAAACCACTTTTCGCACTTGAGTTAGTGTTGAAAAACCACTTTTCGCACTTGTGTTAGTGTTGAAAAACCACTTTTCGCACTTGTGTTGGTGCAGGAAACCACTTTTGCACTTGTATTAGTGTGGAAAAAACACTTTTTGCACTTGTGATAGTGTTGAAAAACCACTTTTTGCACTTGTGCTAGTGTTGAAAAACCACTTTTCGCACTTGTGTTGGTGCAGGAAACCACTTTTGCACTTGTATTAGTGTGGAAAAACCACTTTTCGCACTTGTGTTAATGTTGAAAAACCACTTTTCGCACTTGTGTTGGTGCAGGAAACCACTTTTGCACTTGTATTAGTGTGGAAAAACCACTTTTCGCACTTGTGTTAGTGTTGAAAAACCACTTTTCGCACTTGTGTTGGTGCAGTAAACCACTTTTGCACTTGTATTAGTGTGGAAAAACTACTTTTTGCACTTGTGTTAATGTTGAAAAACCACTTTTCGCACTTGTGTTAGTGTTGAAAAACCACTTTTCGCACTTGTGTTGGTGCAGGAAACCAAACCACTTTTGCACTTGTATTAGTGTGGAAAAAACACTTTTTGCACTTGTGATAGTGTTGAAAAACCACTTTTCGCACTTGTGCTAGTGTTGAAAAACCACTTTTCGCACTTGTGTTGGTGCAGGAAACCACTTTTGCACTTGTATTAGTGTGGAAAAACCACTTTTCGCACTTGTGTTAGTGTTGAAAAACCACTTTTCGCACTTGTGTTAGTGTTGAAAAACCACTTTTCGCACTTGTGTTGGTGCAGGAAACCACTTTTGCACTTGTATTAGTGTGGAAAAACCACTTTTTGCACTTGTGTTAGTGTTGAAAAACCACTTTTCGCACTTGTGTTAGTGTTGAAAAACCACTTTTCGCACTTGTGTTGGTGCAGGAAACCACTTTTGCACTTGTATTAGTGTGGAAAAACACTTTTTGCACTTGTGATAGTGTTGGAAAACCACTTTTCGCACTTGTGCTAGTGTTGAAAAACCACTTTTCGCACTTGTGTTGGTGCAGGAAACCACTTTTGCACTTGTATTAGTGTGGAAAAACCACTTTTCGCACTTGTGTTAGTGTTGAAAAACCACTTTTCGCACTTGTGTTAGTGTTGAAAAACCACTTTTCGCACTTGGGTTAGTGTTGAAAAACCACTTTTCGCACTTGTGTTGGTGCAGGAAACCACTTTTGCACTTGTATTAGTGTGGAAAAACCACTTTTCGCACTTGTGTTAGTGTTGAAAAACCACTTTTCGCACTTGTGTTAGTGTTGAAAAACCACTTTTCGCACTTGTGTAGGTGCAGGAAACCACTTTTGCACTTGTATTAGTGTGGAAAAACCACTTTTCGCACTTGAGTTAGTGTTGAAAAACCACTTTTCGCACTTGTGTTAGTGTTGAAAAACCACTTTTCGCACTTGTGTTGGTGCAGGAAACCACTTTTGCACTTGTATTAGTGTGGAAAAAACACTTTTTGCACTTGTGATAGTGTTGAAAAACCACTTTTTGCACTTGTGCTAGTGTTGAAAAACCACTTTTCGCACTTGTGTTGGTGCAGGAAACCACTTTTGCACTTGTATTAGTGTGGAAAAACCACTTTTCGCACTTGTGTTAATGTTGAAAAACCACTTTTCGCACTTGTGTTGGTGCAGGAAACCACTTTTGCACTTGTATTAGTGTGGAAAAACCACTTTTCGCACTTGTGTTAGTGTTGAAAAACCACTTTTCGCACTTGTGTTGGTGCAGTAAACCACTTTTGCACTTGTATTAGTGTGGAAAAACTACTTTTTGCACTTGTGTTAATGTTGAAAAACCACTTTTCGCACTTGTGTTAGTGTTGAAAAACCACTTTTCGCACTTGTGTTGGTGCAGGAAACCAAACCACTTTTGCACTTGTATTAGTGTGGAAAAAACACTTTTTGCACTTGTGATAGTGTTGAAAAACCACTTTTCGCACTTGTGCTAGTGTTGAAAAACCACTTTTCGCACTTGTGTTGGTGCAGGAAACCACTTTTGCACTTGTATTAGTGTGGAAAAACCACTTTTTGCACTTGTGTTAGTGTTGAAAAACCACTTTTCGCACTTGTGTTAGTGTTGAAAAACCACTTTTCGCACTTGTGTTAGTGTTGAAAAACCACTTTTCGCACTTGTGTTGGTGCAGGAAACCACTTTTGCACTTGTATTAGTGTGGAAAAACCACTTTTCGCACTTGTGTTAGTGTTGAAAAACCACTTTTCGCACTTGTGTTAGTGTTGAAAAACCACCACTTTTCGCTCCTGTGTTAGTGTTGAAAAACCACTTTTTGCACTTGTGTTGTTTCAGGAAACCACTTTTGCACTTGTGTTGGTGCAGGAAACCATTTTTGCACTTGTATTAGTGTGGAAAAAACACTTTTTGCACTTGTGATAGTGTTGAAAAACCACTTTTCGCACTTGTGCTCGTGTTGAAAAACCACTTTTCGCACTTGTGTTGGTGCAGGAAACCACTTTTGCACTTGTATTAGTGTGGAAAAACCACTTTTCGCACTTGTGTTAGTGTTGAAAAACCACTTTTCGCACGTGTTAGTGTTGAAAAACCACTTTTCGCACTTGTGTTGGTGCAGGAAACCACGTTTGCACTTGTATTAGTGTGGAAAAACCACTTTTTGCACTTGTGTTAGTGTTGAAAAACCACTTTTCGCACTTGTGTTAGTGTTGAAAAACCACTTTTCGCACTTGTGTTGGTGCAGGAAACCACTTTTGCACTTGTATTAGTGTGGAAAAAACACTTTTTGCACTTGTCATAGTGTTGAAAAACCACTTTTCGCACTTGTGCTAGTGTTGAAAAACCACTTTTCGCACTTGTGTTGGTGCAGGAAACCACTTTTGCACTTGTATTAGTGTGGAAAAACCACTTTTCGCACTTGTGTTAGTGTTGAAAAACCACTTTTCGCACTTGTGTTAGTGTTGAAAAACCACTTTTCGCACTTGTGTTAGTGTTGAAAAACCACTTTTCGCACTTGTGTTGGTGCAGGAAACCACTTTTGCACTTGTATTAGTGTGGAAAAACCACTTTTCGCACTTGTGTTAGTGTTGAAAAACCACTTTTCGCACTTGTGTTAGTGTTGAAAAACCACCACTTTTCGCTCTTGTGTTAGTGTTGAAAAACCACTTTTTGCACTTGTGTTGTTTCAGGAAACCACTTTTGCACTTGAATTAGTGTGGAAAAAACACTTTTCGCACTTGTGTTAGTGTTGAAAAACCACTTTTCGCACTTGTGTTGGTGCAGGAAACCACTTTTGCACTTGTATTAGTGTGGAAAAACCATTTTCCGCACTTGTGTTAGTGTTGAAAAACCACTTTTCGCACTTGTGTTAGTGTTGAAAAACCACTTATCGCACTTGTGTTAGTGTTGAAAAACCACTTTTCGCACTTGTGTTGGTGCGGGAAAGCACTTTTGCACTTGTATTAGTGTGGCAAAAACACTTTTCGCACTTGTGTTAGTGTTGAAAAACCACTTTTCGCACTTTTGTTCGTGTTGAAAAACCACTTTTCACACTTGTGTTAGTGTTGAAAAACCACTTTTCGCACTTGTGTTGATGCAGGAAACCACTTTTGCACTTGTATTAGTGTGGAAAAAACACTTTTTGCACTTGTGACAGTGTTGAAAAACCACTTTTCGCACTTGTGTTAGTCTTGAAAAACCACTTTTCGTACTTGTGTTGGTGCAGGAAACCACTTTTGCACTTGTATTAGTGTGGAAAAACCACTTTTCGCACTTGTGTTAGTGTTGAAAAACCAATTTTAGCACTTGTGTTAGTGTTGAAAAACCACTTTTTGCACTTGTGTTAGTGTTGAAAAACCACTTTTCGCACTTGTGTTGGTGCAGGAAACCACTTTTGCACTTGTATTAGTGTGGAAAAACCACTTTTCGCACTTGTGTTAGTGTTGAAAAACCACTTTTCGCACTTGTGTTAGTGTTGAAAAACCACTTTTCGCACTTGTGTTGGTGCAGGAAACCACTTTTGCACTTGTATTAGTGTGGAAAAAACACTTTTTGCACTTGTGATAGTGTTGAAAAACCACTTTTCGCACTTGTGCTAGAGTTGAAAAACCACTTTTCGCACTTGTGTTGGTGCAGGAAACCACTTTTGCACTTGTATTAGTGTGGAAAAACCACTTTTCGCACTTGTGTTAGTGTTGAAAAACCACTTTTCGCACTTGTGTTAGTGTTGAAAAACCACTTTTCGCACTTGTGTTGGTGCAGGAAACCACTTTTGCACTTCTATTAGTGTGGAAAAACCACTTTTCGCACTTGTGTTAGTGTTGAAAAACCACTTTTCGCGCTTGTGTTAGTGTTGAAAAACCACTTTTCGCACTTGGGTTGGTGCAGGAAACCACTTTTGCACTTGTATTAGTGTTGAAAAACCACTTTTCGCACTTGTGTTAGTGTTGAAAAACCACTTTTCGCATTTGTGTTGGTGCAGGAAACCACTTTTGCACTTGTATTAGTGTGGAAAAAACACTTTTTGCATTTGTGATAGTGTTGAAAAACCACTTTTCGCACTTGTTTTAGTGTTGAAAAACCACTTTTCGCACTTGTGTTGGTGCAGGAAACCATTTTTGCACTTGTATTAGTGTGGAAAAAACACTTTTTGCACTTGTGATAGTGTTGAAAAACCACTTTTCGCACTTGTGCCAGTGTTGAAAAACCACTTTTCGCACTTGTGTTGGTGCAGGAAACCACTTTTGCACTTGTATTAGTGTGGAAAAACCACTTTTCGCACTTGTGTTAGTGTTGAAAAACCACTTTTCGCACTTGTGTTAGTGTTGAAAAACCACTTTTCGCACTTGTGTTGGTGCAGGAAACCACTTTTGCACTTGTATTAGTGTGGAAAAACCACTTTTTGCACTTGTGTTAGTGTTGAAAAACCACTTTTCGCACTTGTGTTAGTGTTGAAAAACCACTTTTCGCACTTGTGTTGGTGCAGGAAACCACTTTTGCACTTGTATTAGTGTGGAAAAAACACTTTTTGCACTTGTGATAGTGTTGAAAAACCACTTTTCGCACTTGTGCTAGTGTTGAAAAACCACTTTTCGCACTTGTGTTGGTGCAGGAAACGACTTTTGCACTTGTATTAGTGTGGAAAAACCACTTTTCGCACTTGTGTTAGTGTTGAAAAACCACTTTTCGCACTTGTGTTAGTGTTGAAAAACCACTTTTCGCACTTGGGTTAGTGTTGAAAAACCACTTTTCGCACTTGTGTTGGTGCAGGAAACCACTTTTGCACTTGTATTAGTGTGGAAAAACCACTTTTCGCACTTGTGTTAGTGTTGAAAAACCACTTTTCGCACTTGTGTTAGTGTTGAAAAACCACTTTTCGCACTTGTGTAGGTGCAGGAAACCACTTTTGCACTTGTATTAGTGTGGAAAAACCACTTTTCGCACTTGAGTTAGTGTTGAAAAACCACTTTTCGCACTTGTGTTAGTGTTGAAAAACCACTTTTCGCACTTGTGTTGGTGCAGGAAACCACTTTTGCACTTGTATTAGTGTGGAAAAAACACTTTTTGCACTTGTGATAGTGTTGAAAAACCACTTTTCGCACTTGTGCTAGAGTTGAAAAACCACTTTTCGCACTTGTGTTGGTGCAGGAAACCACTTTTGCACTTGTATTAGTGTGGAAAAACCACTTTTCGCACTTGTGTTAGTGTTGAAAAACCACTTTTCGCACTTGTGTTAGTGTTGAAAAACCACTTTTCGCACTTGTGTTGGTGCAGGAAACCACTTTTGCACTTCTATTAGTGTGGAAAAACGACTTTTCGCACTTGTGTTAGTGTTGAAAAACCACTTTTCGCGCTTGTGTTAGTGTTGAAAAACCACTTTTCGCACTTGGGTTGGTGCAGGAAACCACTTTTGCACTTGTATTAGTGTTGAAAAACCACTTTTCGCACTTGTGTTAGTGTTGAAAAACCACTTTTCGCATTTGTGTTGGTGCAGGAAACCACTTTTGCACTTGTATTAGTGTGGAAAAAACACTTTTTGCATTTGTGATAGTGTTGAAAAACCACTTTTCGCACTTGTTTTAGTGTTGAAAAACCACTTTTCGCACTTGTGTTGGTGCAGGAAACCATTTTTGCACTTGTATTAGTGTGGAAAAAACACTTTTTGCACTTGTGATAGTGTTGAAAAACCACTTTTCGCACTTGTGCTAGTGTTGAAAAACCACTTTTCGCACTTGTGTTGGTGCAGGAAACCACTTTTGCACTTGTATTAGTGTGGAAAAACCACTTTTCGCACTTGTGTTAGTGTTGAAAAACCACTTTTCGCACTTGTGTTAGTGTTGAAAAACCACTTTTCGCACTTGTGTTGGTGCAGGAAACCACTTTTGCACTTGTATTAGTGTGGAAAAACCACTTTTTGCACTTGTGTTAGTGTTGAAAAACCACTTTTCGCACTTGTGTTAGTGTTGAAAAACCACTTTTCGCACTTGTGTTGGTGCAGGAAACCACTTTTGCACTTGTATTAGTGTGGAAAAAACACTTTTTGCACTTGTGATAGTGTTGAAAAACCACTTTTCGCACTTGTGCTGGTGTTGAAAAACCACTTTTCGCACTTGTGTTGGTGCAGGAAACGACTTTTGCACTTGTATTAGTGTGGAAAAACCACTTTTCGCACTTGTGTTAGTGTTGAAAAACCACTTTTCGCACTTGTGTTAGTGTTGAAAAACCACTTTTCGCACTTGTGTTGGTGCAGGAAACCACTTTTGCACTTGTATTAGTGTGGAAAAAACACTTTTTGCACTTGTGATAGTGTTGAAAAACCACTTTTCGCACTTGTGTTAGTGTTGAAAAACCACTTTTCGCACTTGTGTTAGTGTTGAAAAACCAATTTTCGCACTTGTGTTAGTGTTGAAAAACCACTTTTTGCACTTGTGTTAGTGTTGAAAAACCACTTTTCGCACTTGTGTTTGTGCAGGAAACCACTTTTGCACTTGTATTAGTGTGGAAAAACCAGTTTTCGCACTTGTGTTAGTGTTGAAAAACCACTTTTCGCACTTGTGTTAGTGTTGAAAAACCACTTTTCGCACTTGTGTTGGTGCAGGAAACCACTTTTGCACTTGTATTAGTGTGGAAAAAACACTTTTTGCACTTGTGATAGTGTTGAAAAACCACTTTTCGCACTTGTGCTAGAGTTGAAAAACCACTTTTCGCACTTGTGTTGGTGCAGGAAACCACTTTTGCACTTGTATTAGTGTGGAAAAACCACTTTTCGCACTTGTGTTAGTGTTGAAAAACCACTTTTCGCACTTGTGTTAGTGTTGAAAAACCACTTTTCGCACTTGTGTTGGTGCAGGAAACCACTTTTGCACTTCTATTAGTGTGGAAAAACCACTTTTCGCACTTGTGTTAGTGTTGAAAAACCACTTTTCGCGCTTGTGTTAGTGTTGAAAAACCACTTTTCGCACTTGGGTTGGTGCAGGAAACCACTTTTGCACTTGTATTAGTGTTGAAAAACCACTTTTCGCACTTGTGTTAGTGTTGAAAAACCACTTTTTGCATTTGTGTTGGTGCAGGAAACCACTTTTGCACTTGTATTAGTGTGGAAAAAACACTTTTTGCATTTGTGATAGTGTTGAAAAACCACTTTTCGCACTTGTTTTAGTGTTGAAAAACCACTTTTCGCACTTGTGTTGGTGCAGGAAACCATTTTTGCACTTGTATTAGTGTGGAAAAAACACTTTTTGCACTTGTGATAGTGTTGAAAAACCACTTTTCGCACTTGTGCTAGTGTTGAAAAACCACTTTTCGCACTTGTGTTGGTGCAGGAAACCACTTTTGCACTTGTATTAGTGTGGAAAAACCACTTTTCGCACTTGTGTTAGTGTTGAAAAACCACTTTTCGCACTTGTGTTAGTGTTGAAAAACCACTTTTCGCACTTGTGTTGGTGCAGGAAACCACTTTTGCACTTGTATTAGTGTGGAAAAACCACTTTTTGCACTTGTGTTAGTGTTGAAAAACCACTTTTCGCACTTGTGTTAGTGTTGAAAAACCACTTTTCGCACTTGTGTTGGTGCAGGAAACCACTTTTGCACTTGTATTAGTGTGGAAAAACACTTTTTGCACTTGTGATAGTGTTGGAAAACCACTTTTCGCACTTGTGCTAGTGTTGAAAAACCACTTTTCGCACTTGTGTTGGTGCAGGAAACCACTTTTGCACTTGTATTAGTGTGGAAAAACCACTTTTCGCACTTGTGTTAGTGTTGAAAAACCACTTTTCGCACTTGTGTTAGTGTTGAAAAACCACTTTTCGCACTTGGGTTAGTGTTGAAAAACCACTTTTCGCACTTGTGTTGGTGCAGGAAACCACTTTTGCACTTGTATTAGTGTGGAAAAACCACTTTTCGCACTTGTGTTAGTGTTGAAAAACCACTTTTCGCACTTGTGTTAGTGTTGAAAAACCACTTTTCGCACTTGTGTAGGTGCAGGAAACCACTTTTGCACTTGTATTAGTGTGGAAAAACCACTTTTCGCACTTGAGTTAGTGTTGAAAAACCACTTTTCGCACTTGTGTTAGTGTTGAAAAACCACTTTTCGCACTTGTGTTGGTGCAGGAAACCACTTTTGCACTTGTATTAGTGTGGAAAAAACACTTTTTGCACTTGTGATAGTGTTGAAAAACCACTTTTTGCACTTGTGCTAGTGTTGAAAAACCACTTTTCGCACTTGTGTTGGTGCAGGAAACCACTTTTGCACTTGTATTAGTGTGGAAAAACCACTTTTCGCACTTGTGTTAATGTTGAAAAACCACTTTTCGCACTTGTGTTGGTGCAGGAAACCACTTTTGCACTTGTATTAGTGTGGAAAAACCACTTTTCGCACTTGTGTTAGTGTTGAAAAACCACTTTTCGCACTTGTGTTGGTGCAGTAAACCACTTTTGCACTTGTATTAGTGTGGAAAAACTACTTTTTGCACTTGTGTTAATGTTGAAAAACCACTTTTCGCACTTGTGTTAGTGTTGAAAAACCACTTTTCGCACTTGTGTTGGTGCAGGAAACCAAACCACTTTTGCACTTGTATTAGTGTGGAAAAAACACTTTTTGCACTTGTGATAGTGTTGAAAAACCACTTTTCGCACTTGTGCTAGTGTTGAAAAACCACTTTTCGCACTTGTGTTGGTGCAGGAAACCACTTTTGCACTTGTATTAGTGTGGAAAAACCACTTTTTGCACTTGTGTTAGTGTTGAAAAACCACTTTTCGCACTTGTGTTAGTGTTGAAAAACCACTTTTCGCACTTGTGTTAGTGTTGAAAAACCACTTTTCGCACTTGTGTTGGTGCAGGAAACCACTTTTGCACTTGTATTAGTGTGGAAAAACCACTTTTCGCACTTGTGTTAGTGTTGAAAAACCACTTTTCGCACTTGTGTTAGTGTTGAAAAACCACCACTTTTCGCTCCTGTGTTAGTGTTGAAAAACCACTTTTTGCACTTGTGTTGTTTCAGGAAACCACTTTTGCACTTGTGTTGGTGCAGGAAACCATTTTTGCACTTGTATTAGTGTGGAAAAAACACTTTTTGCACTTGTGATAGTGTTGAAAAACCACTTTTCGCACTTGTGCTCGTGTTGAAAAACCACTTTTCGCACTTGTGTTGGTGCAGGAAACCACTTTTGCACTTGTATTAGTGTGGAAAAACCACTTTTCGCACTTGTGTTAGTGTTGAAAAACCACTTTTCGCACGTGTTAGTGTTGAAAAACCACTTTTCGCACTTGTGTTGGTGCAGGAAACCACGTTTGCACTTGTATTAGTGTGGAAAAACCACTTTTTGCACTTGTGTTAGTGTTGAAAAACCACTTTTCACACTTGTGTTAGTGTTGAAAAACCACTTTTCGCACTTGTGTTGGTGCAGGAAACCACTTTTGCACTTGTATTAGTGTGGAAAAAACACTTTTTGCACTTGTCATAGTGTTGAAAAACCACTTTTTGCACTTGTGCTAGTGTTGAAAAACCACTTTTCGCACTTGTGTTGGTGCAGGAAACCACTTTTGCACTTGTATTAGTGTGGAAAAACCACTTTTCGCACTTGTGTTAGTGTTGAAAAACCACTTTTCGCACTTGTGTTAGTGTTGAAAAACCACTTTTCGCACTTGTGTTAGTGTTGAAAAACCACTTTTCGCACTTGTGTTGGTGCAGGAAACCACTTTTGCACTTGTATTAGTGTGGAAAAACCACTTTTCGCACTTGTGTTAGTGTTGAAAAACCACTTTTCGCACTTGTGTTAGTGTTGAAAAACCACCACTTTTCGCTCTTGTGTTAGTGTTGAAAAACCACTTTTTGCACTTGTGTTGTTTCAGGAAACCACTTTTGCACTTGAATTAGTGTGGAAAAAACACTTTTCGCACTTGTGTTAGTGTTGAAAAACCACTTTTCGCACTTGTGTTGGTGCAGGAAACCACTTTTGCACTTGTATTAGTGTGGAAAAACCATTTTCCGCACTTGTGTTAGTGTTGAAAAACCACTTTTCGCACTTGTGTTAGTGTTGAAAAACCACTTATCGCACTTGTGTTAGTGTTGAAAAACCACTTTTCGCACTTGTGTTGGTGCGGGAAAGCACTTTTGCACTTGTATTAGTGTGGCAAAAACCCTTTTCGCACTTGTGTTAGTGTTGAAAAACCACTTTTCGCACTTTTGTTCGTGTTGAAAAACCACTTTTCACACTTGTGTTAGTGTTGAAAAACCACTTTTCGCACTTGTGTTAGTGTTGAAAAACCACTTTTCGCACTTGTGTTGATGCAGGAAACCACTTTTGCACTTGTATTAGTGTGGAAAAAACACTTTTTGCACTTGTGACAGTGTTGAAAAACCACTTTTCGCACTTGTGTTAGTCTTGAAAAACCACTTTTCGTACTTGTGTTGGTGCAGGAAACCACTTTTGCACTTGTATTAGTGTGGAAAAACCACTTTTCGCACTTGTGTTAGTGTTGAAAAACCAATTTTAGCACTTGTGTTAGTGTTGAAAAACCACTTTTTGCACTTGTGTTAGTGTTGAAAAACCACTTTTCGCACTTGTGTTGGTGCAGGAAACCACTTTTGCACTTGTATTAGTGTGGAAAAACCACTTTTCGCACTTGTGTTAGTGTTGAAAAACCACTTTTCGCACTTGTGTTAGTGTTGAAAAACCACTTTTCGCACTTGTGTTGGTGCAGGAAACCACTTTTGCACTTGTATTAGTGTGGAAAAAACACTTTTTGCACTTGTGATAGTGTTGAAAAACCACTTTTCGCACTTGTGCTAGAGTTGAAAAACCACTTTTCGCACTTGTGTTGGTGCAGGAAACCACTTTTGCACTTGTATTAGTGTGGAAAAACCACTTTTCGCACTTGTGTTAGTGTTGAAAAACCACTTTTCGCACTTGTGTTAGTGTTGAAAAACCACTTTTCGCACTTGTGTTGGTGCAGGAAACCACTTTTGCACTTCTATTAGTGTGGAAAAACCACTTTTCGCACTTGTGTTAGTGTTGAAAAACCACTTTTCGCGCTTGTGTTAGTGTTGAAAAACCACTTTTCGCACTTGGGTTGGTGCAGGAAACCACTTTTGCACTTGTATTAGTGTTGAAAAACCACTTTTCGCACTTGTGTTAGTGTTGAAAAACCACTTTTCGCATTTGTGTTGGTGCAGGAAACCACTTTTGCACTTGTATTAGTGTGGAAAAAACACTTTTTGCATTTGTGATAGTGTTGAAAAACCACTTTTCGCACTTGTTTTAGTGTTGAAAAACCACTTTTCGCACTTGTGTTGGTGCAGGAAACCATTTTTGCACTTGTATTAGTGTGGAAAAAACACTTTTTGCACTTGTGATAGTGTTGAAAAACCACTTTTCGCACTTGTGCCAGTGTTGAAAAACCACTTTTCGCACTTGTGTTGGTGCAGGAAACCACTTTTGCACTTGTATTAGTGTGGAAAAACCACTTTTCGCACTTGTGTTAGTGTTGAAAAACCACTTTTCGCACTTGTGTTAGTGTTGAAAAACCACTTTTCGCACTTGTGTTGGTGCAGGAAACCACTTTTGCACTTGTATTAGTGTGGAAAAACCACTTTTTGCACTTGTGTTAGTGTTGAAAAACCACTTTTCGCACTTGTGTTAGTGTTGAAAAACCACTTTTCGCACTTGTGTTGGTGCAGGAAACCACTTTTGCACTTGTATTAGTGTGGAAAAAACACTTTTTGCACTTGTGATAGTGTTGAAAAACCACTTTTCGCACTTGTGCTAGTGTTGAAAAACCACTTTTCGCACTTGTGTTGGTGCAGGAAACGACTTTTGCACTTGTATTAGTGTGGAAAAACCACTTTTCGCACTTGTGTTAGTGTTGAAAAACCACTTTTCGCACTTGTGTTAGTGTTGAAAAACCACTTTTCGCACTTGGGTTAGTGTTGAAAAACCACTTTTCGCACTTGTGTTGGTGCAGGAAACCACTTTTGCACTTGTATTAGTGTGGAAAAACCACTTTTCGCACTTGTGTTAGTGTTGAAAAACCACTTTTCGCACTTGTGTTAGTGTTGAAAAACCACTTTTCGCACTTGTGTAGGTGCAGGAAACCACTTTTGCACTTGTATTAGTGTGGAAAAACCACTTTTTGCACTTGAGTTAGTGTTGAAAAACCACTTTTCGCACTTGTGTTAGTGTTGAAAAACCACTTTTCGCACTTGTGTTGGTGCAGGAAACCACTTTTGCACTTGTATTAGTGTGGAAAAAACACTTTTTGCACTTGTGATAGTGTTGAAAAACCACTTTTTGCACTTGTGCTAGTGTTGAAAAACCACTTTTCGCACTTGTGTTGGTGCAGGAAACCACTTTTGCACTTGTATTAGTGTGGAAAAACCACTTTTCGCACTTGTGTTAATGTTGAAAAACCACTTTTCGCACTTGTGTTGGTGCAGGAAACCACTTTTGCACTTGTATTAGTGTGGAAAAACCACTTTTCGCACTTGTGTTAGTGTTGAAAAACCACTTTTCGCACTTGTGTTGGTGCAGGAAACCACTTTTGCACTTGTATTAGTGTGGAAAAACCACTTTTTGCACTTGTGTTAGTGTTGAAAAACCACTTTTCGCACTTGTGTTAGTGTTGAAAAACCACTTTTCGCACTTGTGTTGGTGCAGGAAACCAAACCACTTTTGCACTTGTATTAGTGTGGAAAAACCACTTTTCGCACTTGTGTTAGTGTTGAAAAACCACTTTTCGCACTTGTGTTAGTGTTGAAAAACCACTTTTCGCACTTGTGTTAGTGTTGAAAAACCACTTTTCGCACTTGTGTTAGTGTTGAAAAACCACTTTTCGCACTTGTGTTGGTGCAGGAAACCACTTTTGCACTTGTATTAGTGTGGAAAAACCACTTTTCGCACTTGTGTTAGTGTTGAAAAACCACTTTTCGCACTTGTGTTAGTGTTGAAAAACCACTTTTCGCACTTGTGTTGGTGCAGGAAACCACTTTTGCACTTGTATTAGTGTGGAAAAAACACTTTTTGCACTTGTGATAGTGTTGAAAAACCACTTTTCGCATTTGTGCTAGAGTTGAAAAACCACTTTTCGCACTTGTGTTGGTGCAGGAAACCACTTTTGCACTTGTATTAGTGTGGAAAAACCACTTTTCGCACTTGTGTTAGTGTTGAAAAACCACTTTTCGCACTTGTGTTGGTGCAGGAAACCACTTTTGCACTTGTATTAGTGTGGAAAAACCACTTTTTGCACTTGTGTTAGTGTTGAAAAACCACTTTTCGCACTTGTGTTAGTGTTGAAAAACCACTTTTCGCACTTGTGTTGGTGCAGGAAACCAAACCACTTTTGCACTTGTATTAGTGTGGAAAAACCACTTTTCGCACTTGTGTTAGTGTTGAAAAACCACTTTTCGCACTTGTGTTGGTGCAGGAAACCACTTTTGCACTTGTATTAGTGTGGAAAAACCACTTTTTGCACTGGTGTTAGTGTTGAAAAACCACTTTTCGCACTTGTGTTAGTGTTGAAAAACCACTTTTCACACTTGTGTTGGTGTAGGAAACCACTTTTGCACTTGTATTAGTGTGGAAAAACCACTTTTCGCACTTGTGTTGGTGCAGGAAACCACTTTTGCACTTGTATTAGTGTGGAAAAAACACTTTTTGCATTTGTGATAGTGTTGAAAAACCACTTTTCGCACTTGTTTTAGTGTTGAAAAACCACTTTTCGCACTTGTGTTGGTGCAGGAAACCATTTTTGCACTTGTATTAGTGTGGAAAAAACACTTTTTGCACTTGTGATAGTGTTGAAAAACCACTTTTCGCACTTGTGCTAGTGTTGAAAAACCACTTTTCGCACTTGTGTTGGTGCAGGAAACCACTTTTGCACTTGTATTAGTGTGGAAAAACCACTTTTCGCACTTGTGTTAGTGTTGAAAAACCACTTTTCGCACGTGTTAGTGTTGAAAAACCACTTTTCGCACTTGTGTTGGTGCAGGAAACCACGTTTGCACTTGTATTAGTGTGGAAAAACCACTTTTTGCACTTGTGTTAGTGTTGAAAAACCACTTTTCGCACTTGTGTTAGTGTTGAAAAACCACTTTTCGCACTTGTGTTGGTGCAGGAAACCACTTTTGCACTTGTATTAGTGTGGAAAAAACACTTTTTGCACTTGTGATAGTGTTGAAAAACCACTTTTCGCACTTGTGCTAGTGTTGAAAAACCACTTTTCGCACTTGTGTTGGTGCAGGAAACCACTTTTGCACTTGTATTAGTGTGGAAAAACCACTTTTCGCACTTGTGTTAGTGTTGAAAAACCACTTTTCGCACTTGTGTTAGTGTTGAAAAACCACTTTTCGCACTTGTGTTAGTGTTGAAAAACCACTTTTCGCACTTGTGTTGGTGCAGGAAACCACTTTTGCACTTGTATTAGTGTGGAAAAACCACTTTTCGCACTTGTGTTAGTGTTGAAAAACCACTTTTCGCACTTGTGTTAGTGTTGAAAAACCACCACTTTTCGCTCTTGTGTTAGTGTTGAAAAACCACTTTTTGCACTTGTGTTGTTTCAGGATACCACTTTTGCACTTGAATTAGTGTGGAAAAAACACTTTTCGCACTTGTGTTAGTGTTGAAAAACCACTTTTCGCACTTGTGTTGGTGCAGGAAACCACTTTTGCACTTGTATTAGTGTGGAAAAACCATTTTTCGCACTTGTGTTAGTGTTGAAAAACCACTTTTCGCACTTGTGTTAGTGTTGAAAAACCACTTATCGCACTTGTGTTAGTGTTGAAAAACCACTTTTCGCACTTGTGTTGGTGCAGGAAAGCACTTTTGCACTTGTATTAGTGTGGCAAAAACACTTTTCGCACTTGTGTTAGTGTTGAAAAACCACTTTTCGCACTTTTGTTCGTGTTGAAAAACCACTTTTCACACTTGTGTTAGTGTTGAAAAACCACTTTTCGCACTTGTGTTAGTGTTGAAAAACCACTTTTCGCACTTGTGTTGATGCAGGAAACCACTTTTGCACTTGTATTAGTGTGGAAAAAACACTTTTTGCACTTGTGACAGTGTTGAAAAACCACTTTTCGCACTTGTGTTAGTCTTGAAAAACCACTTTTCGCACTTGTGTTGGTGCAGGAAACCACTTTTGCACTTGTATTAGTGTGGAAAAACCACTTTTCGCACTTGTGTTAGTGTTGAAAAACCAATTTTCGCACTTGTGTTAGTGTTGAAAAACCACTTTTTGCACTTGTGTTAGTGTTGAAAAACCACTTTTCGCACTTGTGTTGGTGCAGGAAACCACTTTTGCACTTGTATTAGTGTGGAAAAACCACTTTTCGCACTTGTGTTAGTGTTGAAAAACCACTTTTCGCACTTGTGTTAGTGTTGAAAAACCACTTTTCGCACTTGTGTTGGTGCAGGAAACCACTTTTGCACTTGTATTAGTGTGGAAAAAACACTTTTTGCACTTGTGATAGTGTTGAAAAACCACTTTACGCACTTGTGCTAGAGTTGAAAAACCACTTTTCGCACTTGTGTTGGTGCAGGAAACCACTTTTGCACTTGTATTAGTGTGGAAAAACCACTTTTCGCACTTGTGTTAGTGTTGAAAAACCACTTTTCGCACTTGTGTTAGTGTTGAAAAACCACTTTTCGCACTTGTGTTGGTGCAGGAAACCACTTTTGCACTTCTATTAGTGTGGAAAAACCACTTTTCGCACTTGTGTTAGTGTTGAAAAACCACTTTTCGCGCTTGTGTTAGTGTTGAAAAACCACTTTTCGCACTTGGGTTGGTGCAGGAAACCACTTTTGCACTTGTATTAGTGTTGAAAAACCACTTTTCGCACTTGTGTTAGTGTTGAAAAACCACTTTTCGCATTTGTGTTGGTGCAGGAAACCACTTTTGCACTTGTATTAGTGTGGAAAAAACACTTTTTGCATTTGTGATAGTGTTGAAAAACCACTTTTCGCACTTGTTTTAGTGTTGAAAAACCACTTTTCGCACTTGTGTTGGTGCAGGAAACCATTTTTGCACTTGTATTAGTGTGGAAAAAACACTTTTTGCACTTGTGATAGTGTTGAAAAACCACTTTTCGCACTTGTGCTAGTGTTGAAAAACCACTTTTCGCACTTGTGTTGGTGCAGGAAACCACTTTTGCACTTGTATTAGTGTGGAAAAACCACTTTTCGCACTTGTGTTAGTGTTGAAAAACCACTTTTCGCACTTGTGTTAGTGTTGAAAAACCACTTTTCGCACTTGTGTTGGTGCAGGAAACCACTTTTGCACTTGTATTAGTGTGGAAAAACCACTTTTTGCACTTGTGTTAGTGTTGAAAAACCACTTTTCGCACTTGTGTTAGTGTTGAAAAACCACTTTTCGCACTTGTGTTGGTGCAGGAAACCACTTTTGCACTTGTATTAGTGTGGAAAAAACACTTTTTGCACTTGTGATAGTGTTGAAAAACCACTTTTCGCACTTGTGCTAGTGTTGAAAAACCACTTTTCGCACTTGTGTTGGTGCAGGAAACCACTTTTGCACTTGTATTAGTGTGGAAAAACCACTTTTCGCACTTGTGTTAGTGTTGAAAAACCACTTTTCGCACTTGTGTTAGTGTTGAAAAACCACTTTTCGCACTTGGGTTAGTGTTGAAAAACCACTTTTCGCACTTGTGTTGGTGCAGGAAACCACTTTTGCACTTGTATTAGTGTGGAAAAACCACTTTTCGCACTTGTGTTAGTGTTGAAAAACCACTTTTCGCACTTGTGTTAGTGTTGAAAAACCACTTTTCGCACTTGTGTAGGTGCAGGAAACCACTTTTGCACTTGTATTAGTGTGGAAAAACCACTTTTCGCACTTGAGTTAGTGTTGAAAAACCACTTTTCGCACTTGTGTTAGTGTTGAAAAACCACTTTTCGCACTTGTGTTGGTGCAGGAAACCACTTTTGCACTTGTATTAGTGTGGAAAAAACACTTTTTGCACTTGTGATAGTGTTGAAAAACCACTTTTTGCACTTGTGCTAGTGTTGAAAAACCACTTTTCGCACTTGTGTTGGTGCAGGAAACCACTTTTGCACTTGTATTAGTGTGGAAAAACCACTTTTCGCACTTGTGTTAATGTTGAAAAACCACTTTTCGCACTTGTGTTGGTGCAGGAAACCACTTTTGCACTTGTATTAGTGTGGAAAAACCACTTTTCGCACTTGTGTTAGTGTTGAAAAACCACTTTTCGCACTTGTGTTGGTGCAGGAAACCACTTTTGCACTTGTATTAGTGTGGAAAAACCACTTTTTGCACTTGTGTTAGTGTTGAAAAACCACTTTTCGCACTTGTGTTAGTGTTGAAAAACCACTTTTCGCACTTGTGTTGGTGCAGGAAACCAAACCACTTTTGCACTTGTATTAGTGTGGAAAAACCACTTTTCGCACTTGTGTTAGTGTTGAAAAACCACTTTTCGCACTTGTGTTAGTGTTGAAAAACCACTTTTCGCACTTGTGTTAGTGTTGAAAAACCACTTTTCGCACTTGTGTTAGTGTTGAAAAACCACTTTTCGCACTTGTGTTGGTGCAGGAAACCACTTTTGCACTTGTATTAGTGTGGAAAAACCACTTTTCGCACTTGTGTTAGTGTTGAAAAACCACTTTTCGCACTTGTGTTAGTGTTGAAAAACCACTTTTCGCACTTGTGTTGGTGCAGGAAACCACTTTTGCACTTGTATTAGTGTGGAAAAAACACTTTTTGCACTTGTGATAGTGTTGAAAAACCACTTTTCGCATTTGTGCTAGAGTTGAAAAACCACTTTTCGCACTTGTGTTGGTGCAGGAAACCACTTTTGCACTTGTATTAGTGTGGAAAAACCACTTTTCACACTTGTGTTAGTGTTGAAAAACCACTTTTCGCACTTGTGTTAGTGTTGAAAAACCACTTTTCGCACTTGTGTTGGTGCAGGAAACCACTTTTGCACTTGTATTAGTGTGGAGAAAACACTTTTTGCACTTGTGATAGTGTTGAAATACCACTTTTCACACTTGTGTTAGTGTTGAAAAACCACTTTTCGCACTTGTGTTGGGGCAGGAAACCACTTTTGCACTTGTATTAGTGTGGAAAAACCCACTTTTTGCACTTGTGTTAGTGTTGAAAAACCACTTTTCGCACTTGTGTTGGTGCAGGAAACCACTTTTGCACTTGTATTAGTGTGGAAAAACCACTTTTTGCACTTGTGTTAGTGTTGAAAAACCACTTTTCGCACTTGTGTTAGTGTTGAAAAACCACTTTTCGCACTTGTGTTGGTGCAGGAAACCACTTTTGCACTTGTATTAGTGTGGAAAAAACACTTTTTGCACTTGTGATAGTGTTGAAAAACCACTTTTCGCACTTGTGCTAGTGTTGAAAAACCACTTTTCGCACTTGTGTTGGTGCAGGAAACCACTTTTGCACTTGTATTAGTGTGGAAAAACCACTTTTCGCACTTGTGTTAGTGTTGAAAAACCACTTTTCGCACTTGTGTTAGTGTTGAAAAACCACTTTTCGCACTTGGGTTAGTGTTGAAAAACCACTTTTCGCACTTGTGTTGGTACAGGAAACCACTTTTGCACTTGTATTAGTGTGGAAAAACCACTTTTCGCACTTGTGTTAGTGTTGAAAAACCACTTTTCGCACTTGTGTTAGTGTTGAAAAACCACTTTTCGCACTTGTGTAGGTGCAGGAAACCACTTTTGCACTTGTATTAGTGTGGAAAAACCACTTTTCGCACTTGAGTTAGTGTTGAAAAACCACTTTTCGCACTTGTGTTAGTGTTGAAAAACCACTTTTCACACTTGTGTTGGTGCAGGAAACCACTTTTGCACTTGTATTAGTGTGGAAAAAACACTTTTTGCACTTGTGATAGTGTTGAAAAACCACTTTTTGCACTTGTGCTAGTGTTGAAAAACCACTTTTCGCACTTGTGTTGGTGCAGGAAACCACTTTTGCACTTGTATTAGTGTGGAAAAACCACTTTTCGCACTTGTGTTAATGTTGAAAAACCACTTTTCGCACTTGTGTTGGTGCAGGAAACCACTTTTGCACTTGTATTAGTGTGGAAAAACCACTTTTCGCACTTGTGTTAGTGGTGAAAAACCACTTTTCACACTTGTGTTGGTGCAGGAAACCACTTTTGCACTTGTGTTAGTGTGGAAAAACCACTTTTTGCACTTGTGTTAGTGTTGAAAAACCACTTTTCGCACTTGTGTTAGTGTTAAAAAACTACTTTTCGCACTTGTGTTGGTGCAGGAAACCAAACCACTTTTGCACTTGTATTAGTGTGGAAAAACCACTTTTCGCACTTGTGTTAGTGTTGAAAAACCACTTTTCGCACTTGTGTTAGTGTTGAAAAACCACTTTTCGCACTTGTGTTAGTGTTGAAAAACCACTTTTCGCACTTGTGTTAGTGTTGAAAAACCACTTTTCGCACTTGTGTTGGTGCAGGAAACCACTTTTGCACTTGTATTAGTGTGGAAAAACCACTTTTCGCACTTGTGTTAGTGTTGAAAAACCACTTTTCGCACTTGTGTTAGTGTTGAAAAACCACTTTTCGCACTTGTGTTGGTGCAGGAAACCACTTTTGCACTTGTATTAGTGTGGAAAAAACACTTTTTGCACTTGTGATAGTGTTGAAAAACCACTTTTCGCATTTGTGCTAGAGTTGAAAAACCACTTTTCGCACTTGTGTTGGTGCAGGAAACCACTTTTGCACTTGTATTAGTGTGGAAAAACCACTTTTCACACTTGTGTTAGTGTTGAAAAACCACTTTTCGCACTTGTGTTAGTGTTGAAAAACCACTTTTCGCACTTGTGTTGGTGCAGGAAACCACTTTTGCACTTGTATTAGTGTGGAAAAAACACTTTTTGCACTTGTGATAGTGTTGAAATACCACTTTTCACACTTGTGTTAGTGTTGAAAAACCACTTTTCGCACTTGTGTTGGGGCAGGAAACCACTTTTGCACTTGTATTAGTGTGGAAAAACCACTTTTTGCACTTGTGTTAGTGTTGAAAAACCACTTTTCGCACTTGTGTTGGTGCAGGAAACCACTTTTGCACTTCTATTAGTGTGGAAAAACCACTTTTCGCACTTGTGTTAGTGTTGAAAAACCACTTTTCGCGCTTGTGTTAGTGTTGAAAAACCACTTTTCGCACTTGGGTTGGTGCAGGAAACCACTTTTGCACTTGTATTAGTGTTGAAAAACCCTTTTCGCACTTGTGTTAGTGTTGAAAAACCACTTTTCGCATTTGTGTTGGTGCAGGAAACCACTTTTGCACTTGTATTAGTGTGGAAAAAACACTTTTTGCATTTGTGATAGTGTTGAAAAACCACTTTTCGCACTTGTTTTAGTGTTGAAAAACCACTTTTCGCACTTGTGTTGGTGCAGGAAACCATTTTTGCACTTGTATTAGTGTGGAAAAAACACTTTTTGCACTTGTGATAGTGTTGAAAAACCACTTTTCGCACTTGTGCTAGTGTTGAAAAACCACTTTTCGCACTTGTGTTGGTGCAGGAAACCACTTTTGCACTTGTATTAGTGTGGAAAAACCACTTTTCGCACTTGTGTTAGTGTTGAAAAACCACTTTTCGCACTTGTGTTACTGTTGAAAAACCACTTTTCGCACTTGTGTTGGTGCAGGAAACCACTTTTGCACTTGTATTAGTGTGGAAAAACCACTTTTTGCACTTGTGTTAGTGTTGAAAAACCACTTTTCGCACTTGTGTTAGTGTTGAAAACCCACTTTTCGCACTTGTGTTGGTGCAGGAAACCACCTTTGCACTTGTATTAGTGTGGAAAAAACACTTTTTGCACTTGTGATAGTGTTGAAAAACCACTTTTCGCACTTGTGCTGGTGTTGAAAAACCACTTTTCGCACTTGTGTTGGTGCAGGAAACCACTTTTGCACTTGTATTAGTGTGGAAAAACCACTTTTCGCACTTGTGTTAGTGTTGAAAAACCACTTTTCGCACTTGTGTTAGTGTTGAAAAACCACTTTTCGCACTTGGGTTAGTGTTGAAAAACCACTTTTCGCACTTGTGTTGGTGCAGGAAACCACTTTTGCACTTGTATTAGTGTGGAAAAACCACTTTTCGCACTTGTGTTAGTGTTGAAAAACCACTTTTCGCACTTGTGTTAGTGTTGAAAAACCACTTTTCGCACTTGTGTAGGTGCAGGAAACCACTTTTGCACTTGTATTAGTGTGGAAAAACCACTTTTCGCACTTGAGTTAGTGTTGAAAAACCACTTTTCGCACTTGTGTTAGTGTTGAAAAACCACTTTTCGCACTTGTGTTGGTGCAGGAAACCACTTTTGCACTTGTATTAGTGTGGAAAAAACACTTTTTGCACTTGTGATAGTGTTGAAAAACCACTTTTTGCACTTGTGCTAGTGTTGAAAAACCACTTTTCGCACTTGTGTTGGTGCAGGAAACCACTTTTGCACTTGTATTAGTGTGGAAAAACCACTTTTCGCACTTGTGTTAATGTTGAAAAACCACTTTTCGCACTTGTGTTGGTGCAGGAAACCACTTTTGCACTTGTATTAGTGTGGAAAAACCACTTTTCGCACTTGTGTTAGTGTTGAAAAACCACTTTTCGCACTTGTGTTGGTGCAGGAAACCACTTTTGCACTTGTATTAGTGTGGAAAAACCACTTTTTGCACTTGTGTTAGTGTTGAAAAACCACTTTTCGCACTTGTGTTAGTGTTGAAAAACCACTTTTCGCACTTGTGTTGGTGCAGGAAACCAAACCACTTTTGCACTTGTATTAGTGTGGAAAAACCACTTTTCGCACTTGTGTTAGTGTTGAAAAACCACTTTTCGCACTTGTGTTAGTGTTGAAAAACCACTTTTCGCACTTGTGTTAGTGTTGAAAAACCACTTTTCGCACTTGTGTTAGTGTTGAAAAACCACTTTTCGCACTTGTGTTGGTGCAGGAAACCACTTTTGCACTTGTATTAGTGTGGAAAAACCACTTTTCGCACTTGTGTTAGTGTTGAAAAACCACTTTTCGCACTTGTGTTAGTGTTGAAAAACCACTTTTCGCACTTGTGTTGGTGCAGGAAACCACTTTTGCACTTGTATTAGTGTGGAAAAAACACTTTTTGAACTTGTGATAGTGTTGAAAAACCACTTTTCGCATTTGTGCTAGAGTTGAAAAACCACTTTTCGCACTTGTGTTGGTGCAGGAAACCACTTTTGCACTTGTATTAGTGTGGAAAAACCACTTTTCACACTTGTGTTAGTGTTGAAAAACCACTTTTCGCACTTGTGTTAGTGTTGAAAAACCACTTTTCGCACTTGTGTTGGTGCAGGAAACCACTTTTGCACTTGTATTAGTGTGGAGAAAACACTTTTTGCACTTGTGATAGTGTTGAAATACCACTTTTCACACTTGTGTTAGTGTTGAAAAACCACTTTTCGCACTTGTGTTGGGGCAGGAAACCACTTTTGCACTTGTATTAGTGTGGAAAACCACTTTTTGCACTTGTGTTAGTGTTGAAAAACCACTTTTCGCACTTGTGTTGGTGCAGGAAACCACTTTTGCACTTGTATTAGTGTGGAAAAACCACTTTTTGCACTTGTGTTAGTGTTGAAAAACCACTTTTCGCACTTGTGTTAGTGTTGAAAAACCACTTTTCGCACTTGTGTTGGTGCAGGAAACCACTTTTGCACTTGTATTAGTGTGGAAAAAACACTTTTTGCACTTGTGATAGTGTTGAAAAACCACTTTTCGCACTTGTGCTAGTGTTGAAAAACCACTTTTCGCACTTGTGTTGGTGCAGGAAACCACTTTTGCACTTGTATTAGTGTGGAAAACCACTTTTCGCACTTGTGTTAGTGTTGAAAAACCACTTTTCGCACTTGTGTTAGTGTTGAAAAACCACTTTTCGCACTTGGGTTAGTGTTGAAAAACCACTTTTCGCACTTGTGTTGGTGCAGGAAACCACTTTTGCACTTGTATTAGTGTGGAAAAACCACTTTTCGCACTTGTGTTAGTGTTGAAAAACCACTTTTCGCACTTGTGTTAGTGTTGAAAAACCACTTTTCGCACTTGTGTAGGTGCAGGAAACCACTTTTGCACTTGTATTAGTGTGGAAAAACCACTTTTCGCACTTGAGTTAGTGTTGAAAAACCACTTTTCGCACTTGTGTTAGTGTTGAAAAACCACTTTTCGCACTTGTGTTGGTGCAGGAAACCACTTTTGCACTTGTATTAGTGTGGAAAAAACACTTTTTGCACTTGTGATAGTGTTGAAAAACCACTTTTTGCACTTGTGCTAGTGTTGAAAAACCACTTTTCGCACTTGTGTTGGTGCAGGAAACCACTTTTGCACTTGTATTAGTGTGGAAAAACCACTTTTCGCACTTGTGTTAATGTTGAAAAACCACTTTTCGCACTTGTGTTGTTGCAGGAAACCACTTTTGCACTTGTATTAGTGTGGAAAAACCACTTTTCGCACTTGTGTTAGTGGTGAAAAACCACTTTTCGCACTTGTGTTGGTGCAGGAAACCACTTTTGCACTTGTATTAGTGTGGAAAAAACACTTTTTGAACTTGTGATAGTGTTGAAAAACCACTTTTCGCATTTGTGCTAGAGTTGAAAAACCACTTTTCGCACTTGTGTTGGTGCAGGAAACCACTTTTGCACTTGTATTAGTGTGGAAAAACCACTTTTCACACTTGTGTTAGTGTTGAAAAACCACTTTTCGCACTTGTGTTAGTGTTGAAAAACCACTTTTCGCACTTGTGTTGGTGCAGGAAACCACTTTTGCACTTGTATTAGTGTGGAGAAAACACTTTTTGCACTTGTGATAGTGTTGAAATACCACTTTTCACACTTGTGTTAGTGTTGAAAAACCACTTTTCGCACTTGTGTTGGGGCAGGAAACCACTTTTGCACTTGTATTAGTGTGGAAAAACCACTTTTTGCACTTGTGTTAGTGTTGAAAAACCACTTTTCGCACTTGTGTTGGTGCAGGAAACCACTTTTGCACTTGTATTAGTGTGGAAAAACCACTTTTTGCACTTGTGTTAGTGTTGAAAAACCACTTTTCGCACTTGTGTTAGTGTTGAAAAACCACTTTTCGCACTTGTGTTGGTGCAGGAAACCACTTTTGCACTTGTATTAGTGTGGAAAAAACACTTTTTGCACTTGTGATAGTGTTGAAAAACCACTTTTCGCACTTGTGCTAGTGTTGAAAAACCACTTTTCGCACTTGTGTTGGTGCAGGAAACCACTTTTGCACTTGTATTAGTGTGGAAAACCACTTTTCGCACTTGTGTTAGTGTTGAAAAACCACTTTTCGCACTTGTGTTAGTGTTGAAAAACCACTTTTCGCACTTGGGTTAGTGTTGAAAAACCACTTTTCGCACTTGTGTTGGTGCAGGAAACCACTTTTGCACTTGTATTAGTGTGGAAAAACCACTTTTCGCACTTGTGTTAGTGTTGAAAAACCACTTTTCGCACTTGTGTTAGTGTTGAAAAACCACTTTTCGCACTTGTGTAGGTGCAGGAAACCACTTTTGCACTTGTATTAGTGTGGAAAAACCACTTTTCGCACTTGAGTTAGTGTTGAAAAACCACTTTTCGCACTTGTGTTAGTGTTGAAAAACCACTTTTCGCACTTGTGTTGGTGCAGGAAACCACTTTTGCACTTGTATTAGTGTGGAAAAAACACTTTTTGCACTTGTGATAGTGTTGAAAAACCACTTTTTGCACTTGTGCTAGTGTTGAAAAACCACTTTTCGCACTTGTGTTGGTGCAGGAAACCACTTTTGCACTTGTATTAGTGTGGAAAAACCACTTTTCGCACTTGTGTTAATGTTGAAAAACCACTTTTCGCACTTGTGTTGTTGCAGGAAACCACTTTTGCACTTGTATTAGTGTGGAAAAACCACTTTTCGCACTTGTGTTAGTGGTGAAAAACCACTTTTCGCACTTGTGTTGGTGCAGGAAACCACTTTTGCACTTGTATTAGTGTGGAAAAACACTTTTTGAACTTGTGATAGTGTTGAAAAACCACTTTTCGCATTTGTGCTAGAGTTGAAAAACCACTTTTCGCACTTGTGTTGGTGCAGGAAACCACTTTTGCACTTGTATTAGTGTGGAAAAACCACTTTTCACACTTGTGTTAGTGTTGAAAAACCACTTTTCGCACTTGTGTTAGTGTTGAAAAACCACTTTTCGCACTTGTGTTGGTGCAGGAAACCACTTTTGCACTTGTATTAGTGTGGAGAAAACACTTTTTGCACTTGTGATAGTGTTGAAATACCACTTTTCACACTTGTGTTAGTGTTGAAAAACCACTTTTCGCACTTGTGTTGGGGCAGGAAACCACTTTTGCACTTGTATTAGTGTGGAAAAACCACTTTTTGCACTTGTGTTAGTGTTGAAAAACCACTTTTCGCACTTGTGTTGGTGCAGGAAACCACTTTTGCACTTGTATTAGTGTGGAAAAACCACTTTTTGCACTTGTGTTAGTGTTGAAAAACCACTTTTCGCACTTGTGTTAGTGTTGAAAAACCACTTTTCGCACTTGTGTTGGTGCAGGAAACCACTTTTGCACTTGTATTAGTGTGGAAAAAACACTTTTTGCACTTGTGATAGTGTTGAAAAACCACTTTTCGCACTTGTGCTAGTGTTGAAAAACCACTTTTCGCACTTGTGTTGGTGCAGGAAACCACTTTTGCACTTGTATTAGTGTGGAAAACCACTTTTCGCACTTGTGTTAGTGTTGAAAAACCACTTTTCGCACTTGTGTTAGTGTTGAAAAACCACTTTTCGCACTTGGGTTAGTGTTGAAAAACCACTTTTCGCACTTGTGTTGGTGCAGGAAACCACTTTTGCACTTGTATTAGTGTGGAAAAACCACTTTTCGCACTTGTGTTAGTGTTGAAAAACCACTTTTCGCACTTGTGTTAGTGTTGAAAAACCACTTTTCGCACTTGTGTAGGTGCAGGAAACCACTTTTGCACTTGTATTAGTGTGGAAAAACCACTTTTCGCACTTGAGTTAGTGTTGAAAAACCACTTTTCGCACTTGTGTTAGTGTTGAAAAACCACTTTTCGCACTTGTGTTGGTGCAGGAAACCACTTTTGCACTTGTATTAGTGTGGAAAAAACACTTTTTGCACTTGTGATAGTGTTGAAAAACCACTTTTTGCACTTGTGCTAGTGTTGAAAAACCACTTTTCGCACTTGTGTTGGTGCAGGAAACCACTTTTGCACTTGTATTAGTGTGGAAAAACCACTTTTCGCACTTGTGTTAATGTTGAAAAACCACTTTTCGCACTTGTGTTGTTGCAGGAAACCACTTTTGCACTTGTATTAGTGTGGAAAAACCACTTTTCGCACTTGTGTTAGTGGTGAAAAACCACTTTTCGCACTTGTGTTGGTGCAGGAAACCACTTTTGCACTTGTATTAGTGTGGAAAAACCACTTTTTGCACTTGTGTTAGTGTTGAAAAACCACTTTTCGCACTTGTGTTAGTGTTGAAAAACTACTTTTCGCACTTGTGTTGGTGCAGGAAACCAAACCACTTTTGCACTTGTATTAGTGTGGAAAAACCACTTTTCGCACTTGTGTTAGTGTTGAAAAACCACTTTTCGCACTTGTGTTAGTGTTGAAAAACCACTTTTCGCACTTGTGTTAGTGTTGAAAAACCACTTTTCGCACTTGTGTTAGTGTTGAAAAACCACTTTTCGCACTTGTGTTGGTGCAGTAAACCACTTTTGCACTTGTATTAGTGTGGAAAAACCACTTTTCGCACTTGTGTTAGTGTTGAAAAACCACTTTTCGCACTTGTGTTAGTGTTGAAAAACCACTTTTCGCACTTGTGTTGGTGCAGGAAACCACTTTTGCACTTGTATTAGTGTGGAAAAAACACTTTTTGCACTTGTGATAGTGTTGAAAAACCACTTTTCGCATTTGTGCTAGAGTTGAAAAACCACTTTTCGCACTTGTGTTGGTGCAGGAAACCACTTTTGCACTTGTATTAGTGTGGAAAAACCACTTTTCACACTTGTGTTAGTGTTGAAAAACCACTTTTCGCACTTGTGCTAGTGTTGAAAAACCACTTTTCGCACTTGTGTTGGTGCAGGAAACCACTTTTGCACTTGTATTAGTGTGGAAAAACCACTTTTCGCACTTGTGTTAGTGTTGAAAAACCACTTTTCGCACTTGTGTTAGTGTTGAAAAACCACTTTTCGCACTTGTGTAGGTGCAGGAAACCACTTTTGCACTTGTATTAGTGTGGAAAAACCACTTTTCGCACTTGAGTTAGTGTTGAAAAACCACTTTTCGCACTTGTGTTAGTGTTGAAAAACCACTTTTCGCACTTGTGTAGGTGCAGGAAACCACTTTTGCACTTGTATTAGCGTGGAAAAACCACTTTTCGCACTTGAGTTATTGTTGAAAAACCACTTTTCGCACTTGTGTTAGTGTTGAAAAACCACTTTTCGCACTTGTGTTGGTGCAGGAAACCACTTTTGCACTTGTATTAGTGTGGAAAAAACACTTTTTGCACTTGTGATAGTGTTGAAAAACCACTTTTTGCACTTGTGCTAGTGTTGAAAAACCACTTTTCGCACTTGTGTTGGTGCAGGAAACCACTTTTGCACTTGTATTAGTGTGGAAAAACCACTTTTCGCACTTGTGTTAATGTTGAAAAACCACTTTTCGCACTTGTGTTGTTGCAGGAAACCACTTTTGCACTTGTATTAGTGTGGAAAAACCACTTTTCGCACTTGTGTTAGTGGTGAAAAACCACTTTTCGCACTTGTGTTGGTGCAGGAAACCACTTTTGCACTTGTATTAGTGTGGAAAAACCACTTTTTGCACTTGTGTTAGTGTTGAAAAACCACTTTTTGCACTTGTGTTAGTGTTGAAAAACTACTTTTCGCACTTGTGTTGGTGCAGGAAACCAAACCACTTTTGCACTTGTATTAGTGTGGAAAAACCACTTTTCGCACATGTGTTAGTGTTGAAAAACCACTTTTCGCACTTGTGTTAGTGTTGAAAAACCACTTTTCGCACTTGTGTTAGTGTTGAAAAACCACTTTTCGCACTTGTGTTAGTGTTGAAAAACCACTTTTCGCACTTGTGTTGGTGCAGGAAACCACTTTTGCACTTGTATTAGTGTGGAAAAACCACTTTTCGCACTTGTGTTAGTGTTGAAAAACCACTTTTCGCACTTGTGTTAGTGTTGAAAAACCACTTTTCGCACTTGTGTTGGTGCAGGAAACCACTTTTGCACTTGTATTAGTGTGGAAAAAACACTTTTTGCACTTGTGATAGTGTTGAAAAACCACTTTTCGCATTTGTGCTAGAGTTGAAAAACCACTTTTCGCACTTGTGTTGGTGCAGGAAACCACTTTTGCACTTGTATTAGTGTGGAAAAACCACTTTTCACACTTGTGTTAGTGTTGAAAAACCACTTTTCGCACTTGTGTTAGTGTTGAAAAACCACTTTTCGCACTTGTGTTGGTGCAGGAAACCACTTTTGCACTTGTATTAGTGTGGAAAAAACACTTTTTGCACTTGTGATAGTGTTGAAATACCACTTTTCACACTTGTGTTAGTGTTGAAAACCACTTTTCGCACTTGTGTTGGGGCAGGAAACCACTTTTGCACTTGTATTAGTGTGGAAAAACCACTTTTTGCACTTGTGTTAGTGTTGAAAAACCACTTTTCGCACTTGTGTTGGTGCAGGAAACCACTTTTGCACTTGTATTAGTGTGGAAAAACCACTTTTCGCACTTGTGTTAGTGTTGAAAAACCACTTTTCGCACTTGTGTTAGTGTTGAAAAACCACTTTTTGCACTTGTGTTGGTGCAGGAAACCACTTTTGCACTTGTATTAGTGTGGAAAAAACACTTTTTGCATTTGTGGTAGTGTTGAAAAACCACTTTTCGCACTTGTGTTAGTGTTGAAAAACCACTTTTCGCACTTGTGTTGGTGCAGGAAACCACTTTTGCACTTGTATTAGTGTGGAAAAAACACTTTTTGCACTTGTGATAGTGTTGAAAAACCACTTTTCGCACTTGTGCTAGTGTTGAAAAACCACTTTTCGCACTTGGGTTGGTGCAGGAAACCACTTTTGCACTTGTATTAGTGTGGAAAAACCACTTTTCGCACTTGTGTTAGTGTTGAAAAACCACTTTTCGCACTTGTGTTAGTGTTGAAAAACCACTTTTCGCACTTGTGTTGGTGCAGGAAACCACGTTTGCACTTGTATTAGTGTGGAAAAACCACTTTTCGCACTTGTGTTAGTGTTGAAAAACCACTTTTCGCACTTGTGTTAGTGTTGAAAAACCACTTTTCGCACTTGTGTTGGTGCAGGAAACCACTTTTGCACTTGTATTAGTGTGGAAAAAACACTTTTTGCACTTGTGATAGTGTTGAAAAACCACTTTTTGCACTTGTGCTAGTGTTGAAAAACCACTTTTCGCACTTGTGTTGGTGCAGGAAACCACTTTTGCACTTGTATTAGTGTGGAAAAACCACTTTTCGCACTTGTGTTAGTGTTGAAAAACCACTTTTCGCACTTGTGTTAGTGTTGAAAAACCACTTTTCGCACTTGTGTTAGTGTTGAAAAAACACTTTTCGCACTTGTGTTGGTGCAGGAAACCACTTTTGTACTTGTATTAGTGTGGAAAAACCACTTTTCGCACTTGTGTTAGTGTTGAAAAACCACTTTTCGCACTTGTGTTAGTGTTGAAAAACCACCACTTTTCGCTCTTGTGTTAGTGTTGAAAAACCACTTTTTGCACTTGTGTTGTTGCAGGAAACCACTTTTGCACTTGAATTAGTGTGGAAAAAACACTTTTCGCACTTGTGTTAGTGTTGAAAAACCACTTTTCGCACTTGTGTTGGTGCAGGAAACCACTTTTGCACTTGTATTAGTGTGGAAAAACCATTTTTCGCACTTGTGTTAGTGTTGAAAAACCACTTTTCGCACTTGTGTTAGTGTTGAAAAACCACTTATCGCACTTGTGTTAGTGTTGAAAAACCACTTTTCACACTTGCGTTGGTGCAGGAAACCACTTTTGCACTTGAATTAGTGTGGAAAAAACACTTTTCGCACTTGTGTTAGTGTTGAAAAACCACTTTTCGCACTTGCGTTGGTGCAGGAAACCACTTTTGCACTTGTATTAGTGTGGAAAAACCATTTTTCGCACTTGTGTTAGTGTTGAAAAACCACTTTTCGCACTTGTGTTAGTGTTGAAAAACCACTTTTCGCACTTGTGTTAGTGTTGAAAAACCACTTTTCGCACTTTTGTTCGTGTTGAAAAACCACTTTTCGCACTTGTGTTAGTGTTGAAAAACCACTTTTCGCACTTGTGTTAGTGTTGAAAAACCACTTTTCGCACTTGTGTTAGTGTTGAAAAACCACTTTTCGCACTTGTGTTGTTGCAGGAAACCACTTTTGCACTTGTATTAGTGTGGAAAAACCACTTTTCGCACTTGTGTTAGTGTTGAAAAACCACTTTTCGCACTTGTGTTAGTGTTGAAAAACCACTTTTCGCACTTGTGTTGGTGCAGGAAACCACTTTTGCACTTGTATTAGTGTGGAAAAACCACTTTTTGCACTTGTGATAGTGTTGAAAAACCACTTTTCGCACTTGTGCTAGAGTTGAAAAACCACTTTTCGCACTTGTGTTGGTGCAGGAAACCACTTTTGCACTTGTATTAGTGTGGAAAAACCACTTTTCGCACTTGTGTTAGTGTTGAAAAACCACTTTTCGCACTTGTGTTAGTGTTGAAAAACCACTTTTCGCACTTGTGTTGGTGCAGGAAACCACTTTTGCACTTGTATTAGTGTGGAAAAACCACTTTTCGCACTTGTGTTAGTGTTGAAAAACCACTTTTCGCACTTGTGTTAGTGTTGAAAAACCACTTTTCGCACTTGTGTTGGTGCAGGAAACCACTTTTACACTTCTATTAGTGTGGAAAAACCACTTTTCGCACTTGTGTTAGTGTTGAAAAACCACTTTTCGCGCTTGTGTTAGTGTTGAAAAACCACTTTTCGCACTTGGGTTGGTGCAGGAAACCACTTTTGCACTTGTATTAGTGTTGAAAAACCACTTTTCGCACTTGTGTTAGTGTTGAAAAACCACTTTTCGCATTTGTGTTGGTGCAGGAAACCACTTTTGCACTTGTATTAGTGTGGAAAAAACACTTTTTGCATTTGTGATAGTGTTGAAAAACCACTTTTCGCACTTGTTTTAGTGTTGAAAAACCACTTTTCGCACTTGTGTTGGTGCAGGAAACCATTTTTGCACTTGTATTAGTGTGGAAAAAACACTTTTTGCACTTGTGATAGTGTTGAAAAACCACTTTTCGCACTTGTGCTAGTGTTGAAAAACCACTTTTCGCACTTGTGTTGGTGCAGGAAACCACTTTTGCACTTGTATTAGTGTGGAAAAACCACTTTTCGCACTTGTGTTAGTGTTGAAAAACCACTTTTCGCACTTGTGTTAGTGTTGAAAAACCACTTTTCGCACTTGTGTTGGTGCAGGAAACCACTTTTGCACTTGTATTAGTGTGGAAAAACCACTTTTTGCACTTGTGTTAGTGTTGAAAAACCACTTTTCGCACTTGTGTTAGTGTTGAAAAACCACTTTTCGCACTTGTGTTGGTGCAGGAAACCACTTTTGCACTTGTATTAGTGTGGAAAAAACACTTTTTGCACTTGTGATAGTGTTGAAAAACCACTTTTCGCACTTGTGCTAGTGTTGAAAAACCACTTTTCGCACTTGTGTTGGTGCAGGAAACCACTTTTGCACTTGTATTAGTGTGGAAAAACCACTTTTCGCACTTGTGTTAGTGTTGAAAAACCACTTTTCGCACTTGTGTTAGTGTTGAAAAACCACTTTTCGCACTTGGGTTAGTGTTGAAAAAACACTTTTCGCACTTGTGTTGGTGCAGGAAACCACTTTTGCACTTGTATTAGTGTGGAAAAACCACTTTTCGCACTTGTGTTAGTGTTGAAAAACCACTTTTCGCACTTGTGTTAGTGTTGAAAAACCACTTTTCGCACTTGTGTAGGTGCAGGAAACCACTTTTGCACTTGTATTAGTGTGGAAAAACCACTTTTCGCACTTGAGTTAGTGTTGAAAAACCACTTTTCGCACTTGTGTTAGTGTTGAAAAACCACTTTTCGCACTTGTGTTGGTGCAGGAAACCACTTTTGCACTTGTATTAGTGTGGAAAAAACACTTTTTGCACTTGTGATAGTGTTGAAAAACCACTTTTTGCACTTGTGCTAGTGTTGAAAAACCACTTTTCGCACTTGTGTTGGTGCAGGAAACCACTTTTGCACTTGTATTAGTGTGGAAAAACCACTTTTCGCACTTGTGTTAATGTTGAAAAACCACTTTTCGCACTTGTGTTGGTGCAGGAAACCACTTTTGCACTTGTATTAGTGTGGAAAAACCACTTTTTGCACTTGTGTTAGTGTTGAAAAACCACTTTTCGCACTTGTGTTAGTGTTGAAAAACCACTTTTCGCACTTGTGTTGGTGCAGGAAACCAAACCACTTTTGCACTTGTATTAGTGTGGAAAAACCACTTTTCGCACTTGTGTTAGTGTTGAAAAACCACTTTTCGCACTTGTGTTAGTGTTGAAAAACCACTTTTCGCACTTGTGTTAGTGTTGAAAAACCACTTTTCGCACTTGTGTTAGTGTTGAAAAACCACTTTTCGCACTTGTGTTGGTGCAGGAAACCACTTTTGCACTTGTATTAGTGTGGAAAAACCACTTTTCGCACTTGTGTTAGTGTTGAAAAACCACTTTTCGCACTTGTGTTAGTGTTGAAAAACCACTTTTCGCACTTGTGTTGGTGCAGGAAACCACTTTTGCACTTGTATTAGTGTGGAAAAAACACTTTTTGCACTTGTGATAGTGTTGAAAAACCACTTTTCGCATTTGTGCTAGAGTTGAAAAACCACTTTTCGCACTTGTGTTGGTGCAGGAAACCACTTTTGCACTTGTATTAGTGTGGAAAAACCACTTTTCACACTTGTGTTAGTGTTGAAAAACCACTTTTCGCACTTGTGTTAGTGTTGAAAAACCACTTTTCGCACTTGTGTTGGTGCAGGAAACCACTTTTGCACTTGTATTAGTGTGGAGAAAACACTTTTTGCACTTGTGATAGTGTTGAAATACCACTTTTCACACTTGTGTTAGTGTTGAAAAACCACTTTTCGCACTTGTGTTGGGGCAGGAAACCACTTTTGCACTTGTATTAGTGTGGAAAAACCACTTTTTGCACTTGTGTTAGTGTTGAAAAACCACTTTTCGCACTTGTGTTGGTGCAGGAAACCACTTTTGCACTTGTATTAGTGTGGAAAAACCACTTTTTGCACTTGTGTTAGTGTTGAAAAACCACTTTTCGCACTTGTGTTAGTGTTGAAAAACCACTTTTCGCACTTGTGTTGGTGCAGGAAACCACTTTTGCACTTGTATTAGTGTGGAAAAAACACTTTTTGCACTTGTGATAGTGTTGAAAAACCACTTTTCGCACTTGTGCTAGTGTTGAAAAACCACTTTTCGCACTTGTGTTGGTGCAGGAAACCACTTTTGCACTTGTATTAGTGTGGAAAAACCACTTTTCGCACTTGTGTTAGTGTTGAAAAACCACTTTTCGCACTTGTGTTAGTGTTGAAAAACCACTTTTCGCACTTGGGTTAGTGTTGAAAAACCACTTTTCGCACTTGTGTTGGTACAGGAAACCACTTTTGCACTTGTATTAGTGTGGAAAAACCACTTTTCGCACTTGTGTTAGTGTTGAAAAACCACTTTTCGCACTTGTGTTAGTGTTGAAAAACCACTTTTCGCACTTGTGTAGGTGCAGGAAACCACTTTTGCACTTGTATTAGTGTGGAAAAACCACTTTTCGCACTTGAGTTAGTGTTGAAAAACCACTTTTCGCACTTGTGTTAGTGTTGAAAAACCACTTTTCGCACTTGTGTTGGTGCAGGAAACCACTTTTGCACTTGTATTAGTGTGGAAAAAACACTTTTTGCACTTGTGATAGTGTTGAAAAACCACTTTTTGCACTTGTGCTAGTGTTGAAAAACCACTTTTCGCACTTGTGTTGGTGCAGGAAACCACTTTTGCACTTGTATTAGTGTGGAAAAACCACTTTTCGCACTTGTGTTAATGTTGAAAAACCACTTTTCGCACTTGTGTTGGTGCAGGAAACCACTTTTGCACTTGTATTAGTGTGGAAAAACCACTTTTCGCACTTGTGTTAGTGGTGAAAAACCACTTTTCGCACTTGTGTTGGTGCAGGAAACCACTTTTGCACTTGTATTAGTGTGGAAAAACCACTTTTTGCACTTGTGTTAGTGTTGAAAAACCACTTTTCGCACTTGTGTTAGTGTTGAAAAACTACTTTTCGCACTTGTGTTGGTGCAGGAAACCAAACCACTTTTGCACTTGTATTAGTGTGGAAAAACCACTTTTCGCACTTGTGTTAGTGTTGAAAAACCACTTTTCGCACTTGTGTTAGTGTTGAAAAACCACTTTTCGCACTTGTGTTAGTGTTGAAAAACCACTTTTCGCACTTGTGTTAGTGTTGAAAAACCACTTTTCGCACTTGTGTTGGTGCAGGAAACCACTTTTGCACTTGTATTAGTGTGGAAAAACCACTTTTCGCACTTGTGTTAGTGTTGAAAAACCACTTTTCGCACTTGTGTTAGTGTTGAAAAACCACTTTTCGCACTTGTGTTGGTGCAGGAAACCACTTTTGCACTTGTATTAGTGTGGAAAAAACACTTTTTGCACTTGTGATAGTGTTGAAAAACCACTTTTCGCATTTGTGCTAGAGTTGAAAAACCACTTTTCGCACTTGTGTTGGTGCAGGAAACCACTTTTGCACTTGTATTAGTGTGGAAAAACCACTTTTCACACTTGTGTTAGTGTTGAAAAACCACTTTTCGCACTTGTGTTAGTGTTGAAAAACCACTTTTCGCACTTGTGTTGGTGCAGGAAACCACTTTTGCACTTGTATTAGTGTGGAGAAAACACTTTTTGCACTTGTGATAGTGTTGAAATACCACTTTTCACACTTGTGTTAGTGTTGAAAAACCACTTTTCGCACTTGTGTTGGGGCAGGAAACCACTTTTGCACTTGTATTAGTGTGGAAAAACCACTTTTTGCACTTGTGTTAGTGTTGAAAAACCACTTTTCGCACTTGTGTTGGTGCAGGAAACCACTTTTGCACTTGTATTAGTGTGGAAAAACCACTTTTTGCACTTGTGTTAGTGTTGAAAAACCACTTTTCGCACTTGTGTTAGTGTTGAAAAACCACTTTTCGCACTTGTGTTGGTGCAGGAAACCACTTTTGCACTTGTATTAGTGTGGAAAAAACACTTTTTGCACTTGTGATAGTGTTGAAAAACCACTTTTCGCACTTGTGCTAGTGTTGAAAAACCACTTTTCGCACTTGTGTTGGTGCAGGAAACCACTTTTGCACTTGTATTAGTGTGGAAAAACCACTTTTCGCACTTGTGTTAGTGTTGAAAAACCACTTTTCGCACTTGTGTTAGTGTTGAAAAACCACTTTTCGCACTTGGGTTAGTGTTGAAAAACCACTTTTCGCACTTGTGTTGGTGCAGGAAACCACTTTTGCACTTGTATTAGTGTGGAAAAACCACTTTTCGCACTTGTGTTAGTGTTGAAAAACCACTTTTCGCACTTGTGTTAGTGTTGAAAAACCACTTTTCGCACTTGTGTAGGTGCAGGAAACCACTTTTGCACTTGTATTAGTGTGGAAAAACCACTTTTCGCACTTGAGTTAGTGTTGAAAAACCACTTTTCGCACTTGTGTTAGTGTTGAAAAACCACTTTTCGCACTTGTGTTGGTGCAGGAAACCACTTTTGCACTTGTATTAGTGTGGAAAAAACACTTTTTGCACTTGTGATAGTGTTGAAAAACCACTTTTTGCACTTGTGCTAGTGTTGAAAAACCACTTTTCGCACTTGTGTTGGTGCAGGAAACCACTTTTGCACTTGTATTAGTGTGGAAAAACCACTTTTCGCACTTGTGTTAATGTTGAAAAACCACTTTTCGCACTTGTGTTGGTGCAGGAAACCACTTTTGCACTTGTATTAGTGTGGAAAAACCACTTTTCGCACTTGTGTTAGTGTTGAAAAACCACT
The DNA here is from genome assembly GCF_964187855.1 of Myxine glutinosa. Lineage (NCBI taxonomy): Eukaryota > Metazoa > Chordata > Myxini > Myxiniformes > Myxinidae > Myxine > Myxine glutinosa. The sequence continues at coordinate 227,187 of NW_027616486.1, forward strand.
TTTCGCACTTGTGTTGGTGCAGGAAACCACTTTTGCACTTGTATTAGTGTGGAAAAACCACTTTTTGCACTTGTGTTAGTGTTGAAAAACCACTTTTCGCACTTGTGTTAGTGTTGAAAAACCACTTTTCGCACTTGTGTTGGTGCAGGAAACCAAACCACTTTTGCACTTGTATTAGTGTGGAAAAACCACTTTTCGCACTTGTGTTAGTGTTGAAAAACCACTTTTCGCACTTGTGTTAGTGTTGAAAAACCACTTTTCGCACTTGTGTTAGTGTTGAAAAACCACTTTTCGCACTTGTGTTAGTGTTGAAAAACCACTTTTCGCACTTGTGTTGGTGCAGGAAACCACTTTTGCACTTGTATTAGTGTGGAAAAACCACTTTTCGCACTTGTGTTAGTGTTGAAAAACCACTTTTCGCACTTGTGTTAGTGTTGAAAAACCACTTTTCGCACTTGTGTTGGTGCAGGAAACCACTTTTGCACTTGTATTAGTGTGGAAAAAACACTTTTTGCACTTGTGATAGTGTTGAAAAACCACTTTTCGCATTTGTGCTAGAGTTGAAAAACCACTTTTCGCACTTGTGTTGGTGCAGGAAACCACTTTTGCACTTGTATTAGTGTGGAAAAACCACTTTTCACACTTGTGTTAGTGTTGAAAAACCACTTTTCGCACTTGTGTTAGTGTTGAAAAACCACTTTTCGCACTTGTATTGGTGCAGGAAACCACTTTTGAACTTGTATTAGTGTGGAGAAAACACTTTTTGCACTTGTGATAGTGTTGAAATACCACTTTTCATGTGTTAGTGTTGAAAAACCACTTTTCGCACTTGTGTTGGGGCAGGAAACCACTTTTGCACTTGTATTAGTGTGGAAAAACCACTTTTTGCACTTGTGTTAGTGTTGAAAAACCACTTTTCGCACTTGTGTTGGTGCAGGAAACCACTTTTGCACTTGTATTAGTGTGGAAAAACCACTTTTTGCACTTGTGTTAGTGTTGAAAAACCACTTTTCGCACTTGTGTTAGTGTTGAAAAACCACTTTTCGCACTTGTGTTGGTGCAGGAAACCACTTTTGCACTTGTATTAGTGTGGAAAAAACACTTTTTGCACTTGTGATAGTGTTGAAAAACCACTTTTCGCACTTGTGCTAGTGTTGAAAAACCACTTTTCGCACTTGTGTTGGTGCAGGAAACCACTTTTGCACTTGTATTAGTGTGGAAAAACCACTTTTCGCACTTGTGTTAGTGTTGAAAAACCACTTTTCGCACTTGTGTTAGTGTTGAAAAAACCACTTTTCGCACTTGGGTTAGTGTTGAAAAACCACTTTTCGCACTTGTGTTGGTACAGGAAACCACTTTTGCACTTGTATTAGTGTGGAAAAACCACTTTTCGCACTTGTGTTAGTGTTGAAAAACCACTTTTCGCACTTGTGTTAGTGTTGAAAAACCACTTTTCGCACTTGTGTAGGTGCAGGAAACCACTTTTGCACTTGTATTAGTGTGGAAAAACCACTTTTCGCACTTGAGTTAGTGTTGAAAAACCACTTTTCGCACTTGTGTTAGTGTTGAAAAACCACTTTTCGCACTTGTGTTGGTGCAGGAAACCACTTTTGCACTTGTATTAGTGTGGAAAAAACACTTTTTGCACTTGTGATAGTGTTGAAAAACCACTTTTTGCACTTGTGCTAGTGTTGAAAAACCACTTTTCGCACTTGTGTTGGTGCAGGAAACCACTTTTGCACTTGTATTAGTGTGGAAAAACCACTTTTCGCACTTGTGTTAATGTTGAAAAACCACTTTTCGCACTTGTGTTGGTGCAGGAAACCACTTTTGCACTTGTATTAGTGTGGAAAAACCACTTTTCGCACTTGTGTTAGTGGTGAAAAACCACTTTTCGCACTTGTGTTGGTGCAGGAAACCACTTTTGCACTTGTATTAGTGTGGAAAAACCACTTTTTGCACTTGTGTTAGTGTTGAAAAACCACTTTTCGCACTTGTGTTAGTGTTGAAAAACTACTTTTCGCACTTGTGTTGGTGCAGGAAACCAAACCACTTTTGCACTTGTATTAGTGTGGAAAAAACCACTTTTCGCACTTGTGTTAGTGTTGAAAAACCACTTTTTCGCACTTGTGTTAGTGTTGAAAAACCACTTTTCGCACTTGTGTTAGTGTTGAAAAACCACTTTTCGCACTTGTGTTAGTGTTGAAAAACCACTTTTCGCACTTGGGTTGGTGCAGGAAACCACTTTTGCACTTGTATTAGTGTGGAAAAACCACTTTTCGCACTTGTGTTAGTGTTGAAAAAACCACTTTTCGCACTTGTGTTAGTGTTGAAAAACCACTTTTCGCACTTGTGTTGGTGCAGGAAACCACTTTTGCACTTGTATTAGTGTGGAAAAAACACTTTTTGCACTTGTGATAGTGTTGAAAAACCACTTTTCGCATTTGTGCTAGAGTTGAAAAACCACTTTTCGCACTTGTGTTGGTGCAGGAAACCACTTTTGCACTTGTATTAGTGTGGAAAAACCACTTTTCACACTTGTGTTAGTGTTGAAAAACCACTTTTCGCACTTGTGTTAGTGTTGAAAAACCACTTTTCGCACTTGTGTTGGTGCAGGAAACCACTTTTGCACTTGTATTAGTGTGGAGAAAACACTTTTTGCACTTATGATAGTGTTGAAATACCACTTTTCACACTTGTGTTAGTGTTGAAAAACCACTTTTCGCACTTGTGTTGGGGCAGGAAACCACTTTTGCACTTGTATTAGTGTGGAAAAACCACTTTTTGCACTTGTGTTAGTGTTGAAAAACCACTTTTCGCACTTGTGTTGGTGCAGGAAACCACTTTTGCACTTGTATTAGTGTGGAAAAACCACTTTTTGCACTTGTGTTAGTGTTGAAAAACCACTTTTCGCACTTGTGTTAGTGTTGAAAAACCACTTTTCGCACTTGTGTTGGTGCAGGAAACCACTTTTGCACTTGTATTAGTGTGGAAAAAACACTTTTTGCACTTGTGATAGTGTTGAAAAACCACTTTTCGCACTTGTGCTAGTGTTGAAAAACCACTTTTCGCACTTGTGTTGGTGCAGGAAACCACTTTTGCACTTGTATTAGTGTGGAAAAACCACTTTTCGCACTTGTGTTAGTGTTGAAAAACCACTTTTCGCACTTGTGTTAGTGTTGAAAAACCACTTTTCGCACTTGGGTTAGTGTTGAAAAACCACTTTTCGCACTTGTGTTGGTACAGGAAACCACTTTTGCACTTGTATTAGTGTGGAAAAACCACTTTTCGCACTTGTGTTAGTGTTGAAAAACCACTTTTCGCACTTGTGTTAGTGTTGAAAAACCACTTTTCGCACTTGTGTAGGTGCAGGAAACCACTTTTGCACTTGTATTAGTGTGGAAAAACCACTTTTCGCACTTGAGTTAGTGTTGAAAAACCACTTTTCGCACTTGTGTTAGTGTTGAAAAACCACTTTTCGCACTTGTGTTGGTGCAGGAAACCACTTTTGCACTTGTATTAGTGTGGAAAAAACACTTTTTGCACTTGTGATAGTGTTGAAAAACCACTTTTTGCAATTGTGCTAGTGTTGAAAAACCACTTTTCGCACTTGTGTTGGTGCAGGAAACCACTTTTGCACTTGTATTAGTGTGGAAAAACCACTTTTCGCACTTGTGTTAATGTTGAAAAACCACTTTTCGCACTTGTGTTGGTGCAGGAAACCACTTTTGCACTTGTATTAGTGTGGAAAAACCACTTTTCGCACTTGTGTTAGTGGTGAAAAACCACTTTTCGCACTTGTGTTGGTGCAAGGAAACCACTTTTGCACTTGTATTAGTGTGGAAAAACCACTTTTTGCACTTGTGTTAGTGTTGAAAAACCACTTTTCGCACTTGTGTTAGTGTTGAAAAACTACTTTTCGCACTTGTGTTGGTGCAGGAAACCAAACCACTTTTGCACTTGTATTAGTGTGGAAAAACCACTTTTCGCACTTGTGTTAGTGTTGAAAAACCACTTTTCGCACTTGTGTTAGTGTTGAAAAACCACTTTTCGCACTTGTGTTAGTGTTGAAAAACCACTTTTCGCACTTGTGTTAGTGTTGAAAAACCACTTTTCGCACTTGTGTTGGTGCAGGAAACCACTTTTGCACTTGTATTAGTGTGGAAAAACCACTTTTCGCACTTGTGTTAGTGTTGAAAAACCACTTTTCGCACTTGTGTTAGTGTTGAAAAACCACTTTTCGCACTTGTGTTGGTGCAGGAAACCACTTTTGCACTTGTATTAGTGTGGAAAAAACACTTTTTGCACTTGTGATAGTGTTGAAAAACCACTTTTCGCATTTGTGCTAGAGTTGAAAAACCACTTTTCGCACTTGTGTTGGTGCAGGAAACCACTTTTGCACTTGTATTAGTGTGGAAAAACCACTTTTCACACTTGTGTTAGTGTTGAAAAACCACTTTTCGCACTTGTGTTAGTGTTGAAAAACCACTTTTCGCACTTGTGTTGGTGCAGGAAACCACTTTTGCACTTGTATTAGTGTGGAAAAAACACTTTTTGCACTTGTGATAGTGTTGAAATACCACTTTTCACACTTGTGTTAGTGTTGAAAAACCACTTTTCGCACTTGTGTTGGGGCAGGAAACCACTTTTGCACTTGTATTAGTGTGGAAAAACCACTTTTTGCACTTGTGTTAGTGTTGAAAAACCACTTTTCGCACTTGTGTTGGTGCAGGAAACCACTTTTGCACTTCTATTAGTGTGGAAAAACCACTTTTCGCACTTGTGTTAGTGTTGAAAAACCACTTTTCGCGCTTGTGTTAGTGTTGAAAAACCACTTTTCGCACTTGGGTTGGTGCAGGAAACCACTTTTGCACTTGTATTAGTGTTGAAAAACCCTTTTCGCACTTGTGTTAGTGTTGAAAAACCACTTTTCGCATTTGTGTTGGTGCAGGAAACCACTTTTGCACTTGTATTAGTGTGGAAAAAACACTTTTTGCATTTGTGATAGTGTTGAAAAACCACTTTTCGCACTTGTTTTAGTGTTGAAAAACACTTTTCGCACTTGTGTTGGTGCAGGAAACCATTTTTGCACTTGTATTAGTGTGGAAAAAACACTTTTTGCACTTGTGATAGTGTTGAAAAACCACTTTTCGCACTTGTGCTAGTGTTGAAAAACCACTTTTCGCACTTGTGTTGGTGCAGGAAACCACTTTTGCACTTGTATTAGTGTGGAAAAACCACTTTTCGCACTTGTGTTAGTGTTGAAAAACCTCTTTTCGCACTTGTGTTAGTGTTGAAAAACCACTTTTCGCACTTGTGTTGGTGCAGGAAACCACTTTTGCACTTGTATTAGTGTGGAAAAACCACTTTTTGCACTTGTGTTAGTGTTGAAAAACCACTTTTCGCACTTGTGTTAGTGTTGAAAACCCACTTTTCGCACTTGTGTTGGTGCAGGAAACCACCTTTGCACTTGTATTAGTGTGGAAAAAACACTTTTTGCACTTGTGATAGTGTTGAAAAACCACTTTTCGCACTTGTGCTGGTGTTGAAAAACCACTTTTCGCACTTGTGTTGGTGCAGGAAACCACTTTTGCACTTGTATTAGTGTGGAAAAACCACTTTTCGCACTTGTGTTAGTGTTGAAAAACCACTTTTCGCACTTGTGTTAGTGTTGAAAAACCACTTTTCGCACTTGGGTTAGTGTTGAAAAACCACTTTTCGCACTTGTGTTGGTGCAGGAAACCACTTTTGCACTTGTATTAGTGTGGAAAAACCACTTTTCGCACTTGAGTTAGTGTTGAAAAACCACTTTTCGCACTTGTGTAAGTGCAGGAAACCACTTTTGCACTTGTATTAGTGTGGAAAAACCACTTTTCGCACTTGAGTTAGTGTTGAAAAACCACTTTTCGCACTTGTGTTAGTGTTGAAAAACCACTTTTCGCACTTGTGTTGGTGCAGGAAACCACTTTTGCACTTGTATTAGTGTGGAAAAAACACTTTTTGCACTTGTGATAGTGTTGAAAAACCACTTTTTGCACTTGTGCTAGTGTTGAAAAACCACTTTTCGCACTTGTGTTGGTGCAGGAAACCACTTTTGCACTTGTATTAGTGTGGAAAAACCACTTTTTGCACTTGTGTTAATGTTGAAAAACCACTTTTCGCACTTGTGTTGGTGCAGGAAACCACTTTTGCACTTGTATTAGTGTGGAAAAACCACTTTTCGCACTTGTGTTAGTGTTGAAAAACCACTTTTCGCACTTGTGTTGGTGCAGGAAACCACTTTTGCACTTGTATTAGTGTGGAAAAACCACTTTTTGCACTTGTGTTAGTGTTGAAAAACCACTTTTCGCACTTGTGTTAGTGTTGAAAAACCACTTTTCGCACTTGTGTTGGTGCAGGAAACCAAACCACTTTTGCACTTGTATTAGTGTGGAAAAACCACTTTTCGCACTTGTGTTAGTGTTGAAAAACCACTTTTCGCACTTGTGTTAGTGTTGAAAAACCACTTTTCGCACTTGTATTAGTGTGGAAAAACCACTTTTTGCACTTGTGTTAGTGTTGAAAAACCACTTTTCGCACTTGTGTTAGTGTTGAAAAACCACTTTTCGCACTTGTGTTGGTGCAGGAAACCACTTTTGCACTTGTATTAGTGTGGAAAAAACACTTTTTGCACTTGTGATAGTGTTGAAAAACCACTTTTCGCACTTGTGCTAGTGTTGAAAAACCACTTTTCGCACTTGTGTTGGTGCAGGAAACCACTTTTGCACTTGTATTAGTGTGGAAAAACCACTTTTCGCACTTGTGTTAGTGTTGAAAAACCACTTTTCGCACTTGTGTTAGTGTTGAAAAACCACTTTTCGCACTTGGGTTAGTGTTGAAAAACCACTTTTCGCACTTGTGTTGGTACAGGAAACCACTTTTGCACTTGTATTAGTGTGGAAAAACCACTTTTCGCACTTGTGTTAGTGTTGAAAAACCACTTTTCGCACTTGTGTTAGTGTTGAAAAACCACTTTTCGCACTTGTGTAGGTGCAGGAAACCACTTTTGCACTTGTATTAGTGTGGAAAAACCACTTTTCGCACTTGAGTTAGTGTTGAAAAACCACTTTTCGCACTTGTGTTAGTGTTGAAAAACCACTTTTCGCACTTGTGTTGGTGCAGGAAACCACTTTTGCACTTGTATTAGTGTGGAAAAAACACTTTTTGCACTTGTGATAGTGTTGAAAAACCACTTTTTGCACTTGTGCTAGTGTTGAAAAACCACTTTTCGCACTTGTGTTGGTGCAGGAAACCACTTTTGCACTTGTATTAGTGTGGAAAAACCACTTTTCGCACTTGTGTTAATGTTGAAAAACCACTTTTCGCACTTGTGTTGGTGCAGGAAACCACTTTTGCACTTGTATTAGTGTGGAAAAACCACTTTTCGCACTTGTGTTAGTGGTGAAAAACCACTTTTCGCACTTGTGTTGGTGCAGGAAACCACTTTTGCACTTGTATTAGTGTGGAAAAACCACTTTTTGCACTTGTGTTAGTGTTGAAAAACCACTTTTCGCACTTGTGTTAGTGTTGAAAAACTACTTTTCGCACTTGTGTTGGTGCAGGAAACCAAACCACTTTTGCACTTGTATTAGTGTGGAAAAACCACTTTTCGCACTTGTGTTAGTGTTGAAAAACCACTTTTCGCACTTGTGTTAGTGTTGAAAAACCACTTTTCGCACTTGTGTTAGTGTTGAAAAACCACTTTTTGCACTTGTGTTAGTGTTGAAAAACCACTTTTCGCACTTGTGTTGGTGCAGGAAACCACTTTTGCACTTGTATTAGTGTGGAAAAACCACTTTTCGCACTTGTGTTAGTGTTGAAAAACCACTTTTCGCACTTGTGTTAGTGTTGAAAAACCACTTTTCGCACTTGTGTTGGTGCAGGAAACCACTTTTGCACTTGTATTAGTGTGGAAAAAACACTTTTTGCACTTGTGATAGTGTTGAAAAACCACTTTTCGCATTTGTGCTAGAGTTGAAAAACCACTTTTCGCACTTGTGTTGGTGCAGGAAACCACTTTTGCACTTGTATTAGTGTGGAAAAACCACTTTTCACACTTGTGTTAGTGTTGAAAAACCACTTTTCGCACTTGTGTTAGTGTTGAAAAACCACTTTTCGCACTTGTGTTGGTGCAGGAAACCACTTTTGCACTTGTATTAGTGTGGAGAAAACACTTTTTGCACTTATGATAGTGTTGAAATACCACTTTTCACACTTGTGTTAGTGTTGAAAAACCACTTTTCGCACTTGTGTTGGGGCAGGAAACCACTTTTGCACTTGTATTAGTGTGGAAAAACCACTTTTTGCACTTGTGTTAGTGTTGAAAAACCACTTTTCGCACTTGTGTTGGTGCAGGAAACCACTTTTGCACTTGTATTAGTGTGGAAAAACCACTTTTTGCACTTGTGTTAGTGTTGAAAAACCACTTTTCGCACTTGTGTTAGTGTTGAAAAACCACTTTTCGCACTTGTGTTGGTGCAGGAAACCACTTTTGCACTTGTATTAGTGTGGAAAAAACACTTTTTGCACTTGTGATAGTGTTGAAAAACCACTTTTCGCACTTGTGCTAGTGTTGAAAAACCACTTTTCGCACTTGTGTTGGTGCAGGAAACCACTTTTGCACTTGTATTAGTGTGGAAAAACCACTTTTCGCACTTGTGTTAGTGTTGAAAAACCACTTTTCGCACTTGTGTTAGTGTTGAAAAACCACTTTTCGCACTTGGGTTAGTGTTGAAAAACCACTTTTCGCACTTGTGTTGGTACAGGAAACCACTTTTGCACTTGTATTAGTGTGGAAAAACCACTTTTCGCACTTGTGTTAGTGTTGAAAAACCACTTTTCGCACTTGTGTTAGTGTTGAAAAACCACTTTTCGCACTTGTGTAGGTGCAGGAAACCACTTTTGCACTTGTATTAGTGTGGAAAAACCACTTTTCGCACTTGAGTTAGTGTTGAAAAACCACTTTTCGCACTTGTGTTAGTGTTGAAAAACCACTTTTCGCACTTGTGTTGGTGCAGGAAACCACTTTTGCACTTGTATTAGTGTGGAAAAAACACTTTTTGCACTTGTGATAGTGTTGAAAAACCACTTTTTGCAATTGTGCTAGTGTTGAAAAACCACTTTTCGCACTTGTGTTGGTGCAGGAAACCACTTTTGCACTTGTATTAGTGTGGAAAAACCACTTTTCGCACTTGTGTTAATGTTGAAAAACCACTTTTCGCACTTGTGTTGGTGCAGGAAACCACTTTTGCACTTGTATTAGTGTGGAAAAACCACTTTTCGCACTTGTGTTAGTGGTGAAAAACCACTTTTCGCACTTGTGTTGGTGCAGGAAACCACTTTTGCACTTGTATTAGTGTGGAAAAACCACTTTTTGCACTTGTGTTAGTGTTGAAAAACCACTTTTCGCACTTGTGTTAGTGTTGAAAAACTACTTTTCGCACTTGTGTTGGTGCAGGAAACCAAACCACTTTTGCACTTGTATTAGTGTGGAAAAACCACTTTTCGCACTTGTGTTAGTGTTGAAAAACCACTTTTCGCACTTGTGTTAGTGTTGAAAAACCACTTTTCGCACTTGTGTTAGTGTTGAAAAACCACTTTTCGCACTTGTGTTAGTGTTGAAAAACCACTTTTCGCACTTGTGTTGGTGCAGGAAACCACTTTTGCACTTGTATTAGTGTGGAAAAACCACTTTTCGCACTTGTGTTAGTGTTGAAAAACCACTTTTCGCACTTGTGTTAGTGTTGAAAAACCACTTTTCGCACTTGTGTTGGTGCAGGAAACCACTTTTGCACTTGTATTAGTGTGGAAAAAACACTTTTTGCACTTGTGATAGTGTTGAAAAACCACTTTTCGCATTTGTGCTAGAGTTGAAAAACCACTTTTCGCACTTGTGTTGGTGCAGGAAACCACTTTTGCACTTGTATTAGTGTGGAAAAACCACTTTTCACACTTGTGTTAGTGTTGAAAAACCACTTTTCGCACTTGTGTTGGTGCAGGAAACCACTTTTGCACTTGTATTAGTGTGGAAAAAACACTTTTTGCACTTGTGATAGTGTTGAAATACCACTTTTCACACTTGTGTTAGTGTTGAAAAACCACTTTTCGCACTTGTGTTGGGGCAGGAAACCACTTTTGCACTTGTATTAGTGTGGAAAAACCACTTTTTGCACTTGTGTTAGTGTTGAAAAACCACTTTTCGCACTTGTGTTGGTGCAGGAAACCACTTTTGCACTTCTATTAGTGTGGAAAAACCACTTTTCGCACTTGTGTTAGTGTTGAAAAACCACTTTTCGCGCTTGTGTTAGTGTTGAAAAACCACTTTTCGCACTTGGGTTGGTGCAGGAAACCACTTTTGCACTTGTATTAGTGTTGAAAAACCCTTTTCGCACTTGTGTTAGTGTTGAAAAACCACTTTTCGCATTTGTGTTGGTGCAGGAAACCACTTTTGCACTTGTATTAGTGTGGAAAAAACACTTTTTGCATTTGTGATAGTGTTGAAAAACCACTTTTCGCACTTGTTTTAGTGTTGAAAAACCACTTTTCGCACTTGTGTTGGTGCAGGAAACCATTTTTGCACTTGTATTAGTGTGGAAAAAACACTTTTTGCACTTGTGATAGTGTTGAAAAACCACTTTTCGCACTTGTGCTAGTGTTGAAAAACCACTTTTCGCACTTGTGTTGGTGCAGGAAACCACTTTTGCACTTGTATTAGTGTGGAAAAACCACTTTTCGCACTTGTGTTAGTGTTGAAAAACCTCTTTTCGCACTTGTGTTAGTGTTGAAAAACCTCTTTTCGCACTTGTGTTAGTGTTGAAAAACCACTTTTCGCACTTGTGTTGGTGCAGGAAACCACTTTTGCACTTGTATTAGTGTGGAAAAACCACTTTTTGCACTTGTGTTAGTGTTGAAAAACCACTTTTCGCACTTGTGTTAGTGTTGAAAACCCACTTTTCGCACTTGTGTTGGTGCAGGAAACCACCTTTGCACTTGTATTAGTGTGGAAAAAACACTTTTTGCACTTGTGATAGTGTTGAAAAACCACTTTTCGCACTTGTGCTGGTGTTGAAAAACCACTTTTCGCACTTGTGTTGGTGCAGGAAACCACTTTTGCACTTGTATTAGTGTGGAAAAACCACTTTTCGCACTTGTGTTAGTGTTGAAAAACCACTTTTCGCACTTGTGTTAGTGTTGAAAAACCACTTTTTGCACTTGGGTTAGTGTTGAAAAACCACTTTTCGCACTTGTGTTGGTGCAGGAAACCACTTTTGCACTTGTATTAGTGTGGAAAAACCACTTTTCGCACTTGTGTTAATGTTGAAAAACCACTTTTCGCACTTGTGTTGGTGCAGGAAACCACTTTTGCACTTGTATTAGTGTGGAAAAACCACTTTTCGCACTTGTGTTAGTGGTGAAAAACCACTTTTCGCACTTGTGTTGGTGCAGGAAACCACTTTTGCACTTGTATTAGTGTTGAAAAACCACTTTTCGCACTTGTGTTAGTGTTGAAAAACTACTTTTCGCACTTGTGTTGGTGCAGGAAACCAAACCACTTTTGCACTTGTATTAGTGTGGAAAAACCACTTTTCGCACTTGTGTTAGTGTTGAAAAACCACTTTTCGCACTTGTGTTAGTGTTGAAAAACCACTTTTCGCACTTGTGTTAGTGTTGAAAAACCACTTTTCGCACTTGTGTTAGTGTTGAAAAACCACTTTTCGCACTTGTGTTGGTGCAGGAAACCACTTTTGCACTTGTATTAGTGTGGAAAAACCACTTTTCGCACTTGTGTTAGTGTTGAAAAACCACTTTTCGCACTTGTGTTAGTGTTGAAAAACCACTTTTCGCACTTGTGTTGGTGCAGGAAACCACTTTTGCACTTGTATTAGTGTGGAAAAAACACTTTTTGCACTTGTGATAGTGTTGAAAAACCACTTTTCGCATTTGTGCTAGAGTTGAAAAACCACTTTTCGCACTTGTGTTGGTGCAGGAAACCACTTTTGCACTTGTATTAGTGTGGAAAAACCACTTTTCACACTTGTGTTAGTGTTGAAAAACCACTTTTCGCACTTGTGTTAGTGTTGAAAAACCACTTTTCGCACTTGTGTTGGTGCAGGAAACCACTTTTGCACTTGTATTAGTGTGGAGAAAACACTTTTTGCACTTGTGATAGTGTTGAAATACCACTTTTCACACTTGTGTTAGTGTTGAAAAACCACTTTTCGCACTTGTGTTGGGGCAGGAAACCACTTTTGCACTTGTATTAGTGTGGAAAAACCACTTTTTGCACTTGTGTTAGTGTTGAAAAACCACTTTTCGCACTTGTGTTGGTGCAGGAAACCACTTTTGCACTTGTATTAGTGTGGAAAAACCACTTTTTGCACTTGTGTTAGTGTTGAAAAACCACTTTTCGCACTTGTGTTAGTGTTGAAAAACCACTTTTCGCACTTGTGTTGGTGCAGGAAACCACTTTTGCACTTGTATTAGTGTGGAAAAAACACTTTTTGCACTTGTGATAGTGTTGAAAAACCACTTTTCGCACTTGTGCTAGTGTTGAAAAACCACTTTTCGCACTTGTGTTGGTGCAGGAAACCACTTTTGCACTTGTATTAGTGTGGAAAAACCACTTTTCGCACTTGTGTTAGTGTTGAAAAACCACTTTTCGCACTTGTGTTAGTGTTGAAAAACCACTTTTCGCACTTGGGTTAGTGTTGAAAAACCACTTTTCGCACTTGTGTTGGTGCAGGAAACCACTTTTGCACTTGTATTAGTGTGGAAAAACCACTTTTCGCATTTGTGTTAGTGTTGAAAAACCACTTTTCGCACTTGTGTTAGTGTTGAAAAACCACTTTTCGCACTTGTGTAGGTGCAGGAAACCACTTTTGCACTTGTATTAGTGTGGAAAAACCACTTTTCGCACTTGAGTTAGTGTTGAAAAACCACTTTTCGCACTTGTGTTAGTGTTGAAAAACCACTTTTCGCACTTGTGTTGGTGCAGGAAACCACTTTTGCACTTGTATTAGTGTGGAAAAAACACTTTTTGCACTTGTGATAGTGTTGAAAAACCACTTTTTGCACTTGTGCTAGTGTTGAAAAACCACTTTTCGCACTTGTGTTGGTGCAGGAAACCACTTTTGCACTTGTATTAGTGTGGAAAAAACCACTTTTCGCACTTGTGTTAATGTTGAAAAACCACTTTTCGCACTTGTGTTGGTGCAGGAAACCACTTTTGCACTTGTATTAGTGTGGAAAAACCACTTTTCGCACTTGTGTTAGTGTTGAAAAACCACTTTTCGCACTTGTGTTGGTGCAGGAAACCACTTTTGCACTTGTATTAGTGTGGAAAAACCACTTTTTGCACTTGTGTTAGTGTTGAAAAACCACTTTTCGCACTTGTGTTAGTGTTGAAAAACCACTTTTCGCACTTGTGTTGGTGCAGGAAACCAAACCACTTTTGCACTTGTATTAGTGTGGAAAAACCACTTTTCGCACTTGTGTTAGTGTTGAAAAACCACTTTTCGCACTTGTGTTAGTGTTGAAAAACCACTTTTCGCACTTGTGTTAGTGTTGAAAAACCACTTTTCGCACTTGTGTTAGTGTTGAAAAACCACTTTTCGCACTTGTGTTGGTGCAGGAAACCACTTTTGCACTTGTATTAGTGTGGAAAAACCACTTTTCGCACTTGTGTTAGTGTTGAAAAACCACTTTTCGCACTTGTGTTAGTGTTGAAAAACCACTTTTCGCACTTGTGTTGGTGCAGGAAACCACTTTTGCACTTGTATTAGTGTGGAAAAAACACTTTTTGCACTTGTGATAGTGTTGAAAAACCACTTTTCGCATTTGTGCTAGAGTTGAAAAACCACTTTTCGCACTTGTGTTGGTGCAGGAAACCACTTTTGCACTTGTATTAGTGTGGAAAAACCACTTTTCACACTTGTGTTAGTGTTGAAAAACCACTTTTCGCACTTGTGTTAGTGTTGAAAAACCACTTTTCGCACTTGTGTTGGTGCAGGAAACCACTTTTGAACTTGTATTAGTGTGGAGAAAACACTTTTTGCACTTGTGATAGTGTTGAAATACCACTTTTCACACTTGTGTTAGTGTTGAAAAACCACTTTTCGCACTTGTGTTGGGGCAGGAAACCACTTTTGCACTTGTATTAGTGTGGAAAAACCACTTTTTGCACTTGTGTTAGTGTTGAAAAACCACTTTTCGCACTTGTGTTGGTGCAGGAAACCACTTTTGCACTTGTATTAGTGTGGAAAAACCACTTTTTGCACTTGTGTTAGTGTTGAAAAACCACTTTTCGCACTTGTGTTAGTGTTGAAAAACCACTTTTCGCACTTGTGTTGGTGCAGGAAACCACTTTTGCACTTGTATTAGTGTGGAAAAAACACTTTTTGCACTTGTGATAGTGTTGAAAAACCACTTTTCGCACTTGTGCTAGTGTTGAAAAACCACTTTTCGCACTTGTGTTGGTGCAGGAAACCACTTTTGCACTTGTATTAGTGTGGAAAAACCACTTTTCGCACTTGTGTTAGTGTTGAAAAACCACTTTTCGCACTTGTGTTAGTGTTGAAAAACCACTTTTCGCACTTGGGTTAGTGTTGAAAAACCACTTTTCGCACTTGTGTTGGTACAGGAAACCACTTTTGCACTTGTATTAGTGTGGAAAAACCACTTTTCACACTTGTGTTAGTGTTGAAAAACCACTTTTCGCACTTGTGTTAGTGTTGAAAAACCACTTTTCGCACTTGTGTTGGTGCAGGAAACCACTTTTGCACTTGTATTAGTGTGGAGAAAACACTTTTTGCACTTGTGATAGTGTTGAAATACCACTTTTCACACTTGTGTTAGTGTTGAAAAACCACTTTTCGCACTTGTGTTGGGGCAGGAAACCACTTTTGCACTTGTATTAGTGTGGAAAAACCACTTTTTGCACTTGTGTTAGTGTTGAAAAACCACTTTTCGCACTTGTGTTGGTGCAGGAAACCACTTTTGCACTTGTATTAGTGTGGAAAAACCACTTTTTGCACTTGTGTTAGTGTTGAAAAACCACTTTTCGCACTTGTGTTAGTGTTGAAAAACCACTTTTCGCACTTGTGTTGGTGCAGGAAACCACTTTTGCACTTGTATTAGTGTGGAAAAAACACTTTTTGCACTTGTGATAGTGTTGAAAAACCACTTTTCGCACTTGTGCTAGTGTTGAAAAACCACTTTTCGCACTTGTGTTGGTGCAGGAAACCACTTTTGCACTTGTATTAGTGTGGAAAAACCACTTTTCGCACTTGTGTTAGTGTTGAAAAACCACTTTTCGCACTTGTGTTAGTGTTGAAAAACCACTTTTCGCACTTGGGTTAGTGTTGAAAAACCACTTTTCGCACTTGTGTTGGTGCAGGAAACCACTTTTGCACTTGTATTAGTGTGGAAAAACCACTTTTCGCACTTGTGTTAGTGTTGAAAAACCACTTTTCGCACTTGTGTTAGTGTTGAAAAACCACTTTTCGCACTTGTGTAGGTGCAGGAAACCACTTTTGCACTTGTATTAGTGTGGAAAAACCACTTTTCGCACTTGAGTTAGTGTTGAAAAACCACTTTTCGCACTTGTGTTAGTGTTGAAAAACCACTTTTCGCACTTGTGTTGGTGCAGGAAACCACTTTTGCACTTGTATTAGTGTGGAAAAACCACTTTTCGCACTTGTGTTGGTGCAGGAAACCACTTTTGCACTTGTATTAGTGTGGAAAAACCACTTTTCGCACTTGTGTTAGTGTTGAAAAACCACTTTTCGCACTTGTGTTAGTGTTGAAAAACCACTTTTCGCACTTGTGTTAGTGTGGAAAAACCACTTTTTGCACTTGTGATAGTGTTGAAAAACCACTTTTTGCACTTGTGCTAGTGTTGAAAAACCACTTTTCGCACTTGTGTTGGTGCAGGAAACCACTTTTGCACTTGTATTAGTGTGGAAAAACCACTTTTCGCACTTGTGTTAATGTTGAAAAACCACTTTTCGCACTTGTGTTGGTGCAGGAAACCACTTTTGCACTTGTATTAGTGTGGAAAAACCACTTTTCGCACTTGTGTTAGTGTTGAAAAACCACTTTTCGCACTTGTGTTGGTGCAGGAAACCACTTTTGCACTTGTATTAGTGTGGAAAAACCACTTTTTGCACTTGTGTTAGTGTTGAAAAACCACTTTTCGCACTTGTGTTAGTGTTGAAAAACCACTTTTCGCACTTGTGTTGGTGCAGGAAACCAAACCACTTTTGCACTTGTATTAGTGTGGAAAAACCACTTTTCGCACTTGTGTTAGTGTTGAAAAACCACTTTTCGCACTTGTGTTAGTGTTGAAAAACCACTTTTCGCACTTGTGTTAGTGTTGAAAAACCACTTTTCGCACTTGTGTTAGTGTTGAAAAACCACTTTTCGCACTTGTGTTGGTGCAGGAAACCACTTTTGCACTTGTATTAGTGTGGAAAAACCACTTTTCGCACTTGTGTTAGTGTTGAAAAACCACTTTTCGCACTTGTGTTAGTGTTGAAAAACCACTTTTCGCACTTGTGTTGGTGCAGGAAACCACTTTTGCACTTGTATTAGTGTGGAAAAAACACTTTTTGCACTTGTGATAGTGTTGAAAAACCACTTTTCGCATTTGTGCTAGAGTTGAAAAACCACTTTTCGCACTTGTGTTGGTGCAGGAAACCACTTTTGCACTTGTATTAGTGTGGAAAAACCACTTTTCACACTTGTGTTAGTGTTGAAAAACCACTTTTCGCACTTGTGTTAGTGTTGAAAAACCACTTTTCGCACTTGTGTTGGTGCAGGAAACCACTTTTGAACTTGTATTAGTGTGGAGAAAACACTTTTTGCACTTGTGATAGTGTTGAAATACCACTTTTCACACTTGTGTTAGTGTTGAAAAACCACTTTTCGCACTTGTGTTGGGGCAGGAAACCACTTTTGCACTTGTATTAGTGTGGAAAAACCACTTTTTGCACTTGTGTTAGTGTTGAAAAACCACTTTTCGCACTTGTGTTGGTGCAGGAAACCACTTTTGCACTTGTATTAGTGTGGAAAAACCACTTTTTGCACTTGTGTTAGTGTTGAAAAACCACTTTTCGCACTTGTGTTAGTGTTGAAAAACCACTTTTCGCACTTGTGTTGGTGCAGGAAACCACTTTTGCACTTGTATTAGTGTGGAAAAAACACTTTTTGCACTTGTGATAGTGTTGAAAAACCACTTTTCGCACTTGTGCTAGTGTTGAAAAACCACTTTTCGCACTTGTGTTGGTGCAGGAAACCACTTTTGCACTTGTATTAGTGTGGAAAAACCACTTTTCGCACTTGTGTTAGTGTTGAAAAACCACTTTTCGCACTTGTGTTAGTGTTGAAAAACCACTTTTCGCACTTGGGTTAGTGTTGAAAAACCACTTTTCGCACTTGTGTTGGTACAGGAAACCACTTTTGCACTTGTATTAGTGTGGAAAAACCACTTTTCGCACTTGTGTTAGTGTTGAAAAACCACTTTTCGCACTTGTGTTAGTGTTGAAAAACCACTTTTCGCACTTGTGTAGGTGCAGGAAACCACTTTTGCACTTGTATTAGTGTGGAAAAACCACTTTTCGCACTTGAGTTAGTGTTGAAAAACCACTTTTCGCACTTGTGTTAGTGTTGAAAAACCACTTTTCGCACTTGTGTTGGTGCAGGAAACCACTTTTGCACTTGTATTAGTGTGGAAAAAACACTTTTTGCACTTGTGATAGTGTTGAAAAACCACTTTTTGCACTTGTGCTAGTGTTGAAAAACCACTTTTCGCACTTGTGTTGGTGCAGGAAACCACTTTTGCACTTGTATTAGTGTGGAAAAACCACTTTTCGCACTTGTGTTAATGTTGAAAAACCACTTTTCGCACTTGTGTTGGTGCAGGAAACCACTTTTGCACTTGTATTAGTGTGGAAAAACCACTTTTCGCACTTGTGTTAGTGGTGAAAAACCACTTTTCGCACTTGTGTTGGTGCAGGAAACCACTTTTGCACTTGTATTAGTGTGGAAAAACCACTTTTTGCACTTGTGTTAGTGTTGAAAAACCACTTTTCGCACTTGTGTTAGTGTTGAAAAACTACTTTTCGCACTTGTGTTGGTGCAGGAAACCAAACCACTTTTGCACTTGTATTAGTGTGGAAAAACCACTTTTCGCACTTGTGTTAGTGTTGAAAAACCACTTTTCGCACTTGTGTTAGTGTTGAAAAACCACTTTTCGCACTTGTGTTAGTGTTGAAAAACCACTTTTCGCACTTGTGTTAGTGTTGAAAAACCACTTTTCGCACTTGTGTTGGTGCAGGAAACCACTTTTGCACTTGTATTAGTGTGGAAAAACCACTTTTCGCACTTGTGTTAGTGTTGAAAAACCACTTTTCGCACTTGTGTTAGTGTTGAAAAACCACTTTTCGCACTTGTGTTGGTGCAGGAAACCACTTTTGCACTTGTATTAGTGTGGAAAAAACACTTTTTGCACTTGTGATAGTGTTGAAAAACCACTTTTCGCATTTGTGCTAGAGTTGAAAAACCACTTTTCGCACTTGTGTTGGTGCAGGAAACCACTTTTGCACTTGTATTAGTGTGGAAAAACCACTTTTCACACTTGTGTTAGTGTTGAAAAACCACTTTTCGCACTTGTGTTAGTGTTGAAAAACCACTTTTCGCACTTGTGTTGGTGCAGGAAACCACTTTTGCACTTGTATTAGTGTGGAGAAAACACTTTTTGCACTTATGATAGTGTTGAAATACCACTTTTCACACTTGTGTTAGTGTTGAAAAACCACTTTTCGCACTTGTGTTGGGGCAGGAAACCACTTTTGCACTTGTATTAGTGTGGAAAAACCACTTTTTGCACTTGTGTTAGTGTTGAAAAACCACTTTTCGCACTTGTGTTGGTGCAGGAAACCACTTTTGCACTTGTATTAGTGTGGAAAAACCACTTTTTGCACTTGTGTTAGTGTTGAAAAACCACTTTTCGCACTTGTGTTAGTGTTGAAAAACCACTTTTCGCACTTGTGTTGGTGCAGGAAACCACTTTTGCACTTGTATTAGTGTGGAAAAAACACTTTTTGCACTTGTGATAGTGTTGAAAAACCACTTTTCGCACTTGTGCTAGTGTTGAAAAACCACTTTTCGCACTTGTGTTGGTGCAGGAAACCACTTTTGCACTTGTATTAGTGTGGAAAAACCACTTTTCGCACTTGTGTTAGTGTTGAAAAACCACTTTTCGCACTTGTGTTAGTGTTGAAAAACCACTTTTCGCACTTGGGTTAGTGTTGAAAAACCACTTTTCGCACTTGTGTTGGTACAGGAAACCACTTTTGCACTTGTATTAGTGTGGAAAAACCACTTTTCGCACTTGTGTTAGTGTTGAAAAACCACTTTTCGCACTTGTGTTAGTGTTGAAAAACCACTTTTCGCACTTGTGTAGGTGCAGGAAACCACTTTTGCACTTGTATTAGTGTGGAAAAACCACTTTTCGCACTTGAGTTAGTGTTGAAAAACCACTTTTCGCACTTGTGTTATTGTTGAAAAACCACTTTTCGCACTTGTGTTGGTGCAGGAAACCACTTTTGCACTTGTATTAGTGTGGAAAAAACACTTTTTGCACTTGTGATAGTGTTGAAAAACCACTTTTTGCAATTGTGCTAGTGTTGAAAAACCACTTTTCGCACTTGTGTTGGTGCAGGAAACCACTTTTGCACTTGTATTAGTGTGGAAAAACCACTTTTCGCACTTGTGTTAATGTTGAAAAACCACTTTTCGCACTTGTGTTGGTGCAGGAAACCACTTTTGCACTTGTATTAGTGTGGAAAAACCACTTTTCGCACTTGTGTTAGTGGTGAAAAACCACTTTTCGCACTTGTGTTGGTGCAGGAAACCACTTTTGCACTTGTATTAGTGTGGAAAAACCACTTTTTGCACTTGTGTTAGTGTTGAAAAACCACTTTTCGCACTTGTGTTAGTGTTGAAAAACTACTTTTCGCACTTGTGTTGGTGCAGGAAACCAAACCACTTTTGCACTTGTATTAGTGTGGAAAAACCACTTTTCGCACTTGTGTTAGTGTTGAAAAACCACTTTTCGCACTTGTGTTAGTGTTGAAAAACCACTTTTCGCACTTGTGTTAGTGTTGAAAAACCACTTTTCGCACTTGTGTTAGTGTTGAAAAACCACTTTTCGCACTTGTGTTGGTGCAGGAAACCACTTTTGCACTTGTATTAGTGTGGAAAAACCACTTTTCGCACTTGTGTTAGTGTTGAAAAACCACTTTTCGCACTTGTGTTAGTGTTGAAAAACCACTTTTCACACTTGTGTTGGTGCAGGAAACCACTTTTGCACTTGTATTAGTGTGGAAAAAACACTTTTTGCACTTGTGATAGTGTTGAAAAACCACTTTTCGCATTTGTGCTAGAGTTGAAAAACCACTTTTCGCACTTGTGTTGGTGCAGGAAACCACTTTTGCACTTGTATTAGTGTGGAAAAACCACTTTTCACACTTGTGTTAGTGTTGAAAAACCACTTTTCGCACTTGTGTTAGTGTTGAAAAACCACTTTTCGCACTTGTGTTGGTGCAGGAAACCACTTTTGCACTTGTATTAGTGTGGAAAAAACACTTTTTGCACTTGTGATAGTGTTGAAATACCACTTTTCACACTTGTGTTAGTGTTGAAAAACCACTTTTCGCACTTGTGTTGGGGCAGGAAACCACTTTTGCACTTGTATTAGTGTGGAAAAACCACTTTTTGCACTTGTGTTAGTGTTGAAAAACCACTTTTCGCACTTGTGTTGGTGCAGGAAACCACTTTTGCACTTCTATTAGTGTGGAAAAACCACTTTTCGCACTTGTGTTAGTGTTGAAAAACCACTTTTCGCGCTTGTGTTAGTGTTGAAAAACCACTTTTCGCACTTGGGTTGGTGCAGGAAACCACTTTTGCACTTGTATTAGTGTTGAAAAACCCTTTTCGCACTTGTGTTAGTGTTGAAAAACCACTTTTCGCATTTGTGTTGGTGCAGGAAACCACTTTTGCACTTGTATTAGTGTGGAAAAAACACTTTTTGCATTTGTGATAGTGTTGAAAAACCACTTTTCGCACTTGTTTTAGTGTTGAAAAACCACTTTTCGCACTTGTGTTGGTGCAGGAAACCATTTTTGCACTTGTATTAGTGTGGAAAAAACACTTTTTGCACTTGTGATAGTGTTGAAAAACCACTTTTCGCACTTGTGCTAGTGTTGAAAAACCACTTTTCGCACTTGTGTTGGTGCAGGAAACCACTTTTGCACTTGTATTAGTGTGGAAAAACCACTTTTCGCACTTGTGTTAGTGTTGAAAAACCTCTTTTCGCACTTGTGTTAGTGTTGAAAAACCACTTTTCGCACTTGTGTTGGTGCAGGAAACCACTTTTGCACTTGTATTAGTGTGGAAAAACCACTTTTTGCACTTGTGTTAGTGTTGAAAAACCACTTTTCGCACTTGTGTTAGTGTTGAAAACCCACTTTTCGCACTTGTGTTGGTGCAGGAAACCACCTTTGCACTTGTATTAGTGTGGAAAAAACACTTTTTGCACTTGTGATAGTGTTGAAAAACCACTTTTCGCACTTGTGCTGGTGTTGAAAAACCACTTTTCGCACTTGTGTTGGTGCAGGAAACCACTTTTGCACTTGTATTAGTGTGGAAAAACCACTTTTCGCACTTGTGTTAGTGTTGAAAAACCACTTTTCGCACTTGTGTTAGTGTTGAAAAACCACTTTTCGCACTTGGGTTAGTGTTGAAAAACCACTTTTCGCACTTGTGTTGGTGCAGGAAACCACTTTTGCACTTGTATTAGTGTGGAAAAACCACTTTTCGCACTTGAGTTAGTGTTGAAAAACCACTTTTCGCACTTGTGTAAGTGCAGGAAACCACTTTTGCACTTGTATTAGTGTGGAAAAACCACTTTTCGCACTTGAGTTAGTGTTGAAAAACCACTTTTCGCACTTGTGTTAGTGTTGAAAAACCACTTTTCGCACTTGTGTTGGTGCAGGAAACCACTTTTGCACTTGTATTAGTGTGGAAAAAACACTTTTTGCACTTGTGATAGTGTTGAAAAACCACTTTTTGCACTTGTGCTAGTGTTGAAAAACCACTTTTCGCACTTGTGTTGGTGCAGGAAACCACTTTTGCACTTGTATTAGTGTGGAAAAACCACTTTTTGCACTTGTGTTAATGTTGAAAAACCACTTTTCGCACTTGTGTTGGTGCAGGAAACCACTTTTGCACTTGTATTAGTGTGGAAAAACCACTTTTCGCACTTGTGTTAGTGTTGAAAAACCACTTTTCGCACTTGTGTTGGTGCAGGAAACCACTTTTGCACTTGTATTAGTGTGGAAAAACCACTTTTTGCACTTGTGTTAGTGTTGAAAAACCACTTTTCGCACTTGTGTTAGTGTTGAAAAACCACTTTTCGCACTTGTGTTGGTGCAGGAAACCAAACCACTTTTGCACTTGTATTAGTGTGGAAAAACCACTTTTCGCACTTGTGTTAGTGTTGAAAAACCACTTTTCGCACTTGTGTTAGTGTTGAAAAACCACTTTTCGCACTTGTATTAGTGTGGAAAAACCACTTTTTGCACTTGTGTTAGTGTTGAAAAACCACTTTTC
Organism: Myxine glutinosa; assembly: GCF_964187855.1. Lineage (NCBI taxonomy): Eukaryota > Metazoa > Chordata > Myxini > Myxiniformes > Myxinidae > Myxine > Myxine glutinosa. The sequence continues at coordinate 249,897 of NW_027616486.1, forward strand.
GCACTTGTGTTAGTGTTGAAAAACCACTTTTCGCACTTGTGTTGGTGCAGGAAACCACTTTTGCACTTGTATTAGTGTGGAAAAAACACTTTTTGCACTTGTGATAGTGTTGAAAAACCACTTTTCGCACTTGTGCTAGTGTTGAAAAACCACTTTTCGCACTTGTGTTGGTGCAGGAAACCACTTTTGCACTTGTATTAGTGTGGAAAAACCACTTTTCGCACTTGTGTTAGTGTTGAAAAACCACTTTTCGCACTTGTGTTAGTGTTGAAAAACCACTTTTCGCACTTGGGTTAGTGTTGAAAAACCACTTTTCGCACTTGTGTTGGTACAGGAAACCACTTTTGCACTTGTATTAGTGTGGAAAAACCACTTTTCGCACTTGTGTTAGTGTTGAAAAACCACTTTTCGCACTTGTGTTAGTGTTGAAAAACCACTTTTCGCACTTGTGTAGGTGCAGGAAACCACTTTTGCACTTGTATTAGTGTGGAAAAACCACTTTTCGCACTTGAGTTAGTGTTGAAAAACCACTTTTCGCACTTGTGTTAGTGTTGAAAAACCACTTTTCGCACTTGTGTTGGTGCAGGAAACCACTTTTGCACTTGTATTAGTGTGGAAAAAACACTTTTTGCACTTGTGATAGTGTTGAAAAACCACTTTTTGCACTTGTGCTAGTGTTGAAAAACCACTTTTCGCACTTGTGTTGGTGCAGGAAACCACTTTTGCACTTGTATTAGTGTGGAAAAACCACTTTTCGCACTTGTGTTAGTGGTGAAAAACCACTTTTCGCACTTGTGTTGGTGCAGGAAACCACTTTTGCACTTGTATTAGTGTGGAAAAACCACTTTTCGCACTTGTGTTAGTGTTGAAAAACCACTTTTCGCACTTGGGTTAGTGTTGAAAAACCACTTTTCGCACTTGTGCTAGTGTTGAAAAACCACTTTTCGCACTTGTGTTGGTGCAGGAAACCACTTTTGCACTTGTATTAGTGTGGAAAAACCACTTTTCGCACTTGTGTTAGTGTTGAAAAACCACTTTTCGCACTTGTGTTAGTGTTGAAAAACCACTTTTCGCACTTGGGTTAGTGTTGAAAAACCACTTTTCGCACTTGTGTTGGTGCAGGAAACCACTTTTGCACTTGTATTAGTGTGGAAAAAACCACTTTTCGCACTTGTGTTAGTGTTGAAAAACCACTTTTCGCACTTGTGTTGGTGCAGGAAACCACTTTTGCACTTGTATTAGTGTGGAAAAACCACTTTTCGCACTTGTGTTAATGTTGAAAAACCACTTTTCGCACTTGTGTTGGTGCAGGAAACCACTTTTGCACTTGTATTAGTGTGGAAAAACCACTTTTCGCACTTGTGTTAATGTTGAAAAACCACTTTTCGCACTTGTGTTGGTGCAGGAAACCACTTTTGCACTTGTATTAGTGTGGAAAAACCACTTTTCGCACTTGTGTTAGTGGTGAAAAACCACTTTTCGCACTTGTGTTGGTGCAGGAAACCACTTTTGCACTTGTATTAGTGTGGAAAAACCACTTTTTGCACTTGTGTTAGTGTTGAAAAACCACTTTTCGCACTTGTGTTAGTGTTGAAAAACTACTTTTCGCACTTGTGTTGGTGCAGGAAACCAAACCACTTTTGCACTTGTATTAGTGTGGAAAAACCACTTTTCGCACTTGTGTTAGTGTTGAAAAACCACTTTTCGCACTTGTGTTAGTGTTGAAAAACCACTTTTCGCACTTGTGTTAGTGTTGAAAAACCACTTTTCGCACTTGTGTTAGTGTTGAAAAACCACTTTTCGCCCTTGTGTTGGTGAAGGAAACCACTTTTGCACTTGTATTAGTGTGGAAAAACCACTTTTCGCACTTGTGTTAGTGTTGAAAAACCACTTTTTGCACTTGTGTTAGTGTTGAAAAACCACTTTTCGCACTTGTGTTAGTGTTGAAAAACCACTTTTCGCACTTGTGTTGGTGCAGGAAACCACTTTTGCACTTGTATTAGTGTGGAAAAAACACTTTTTGCACTTGTGATAGTGTTGAAAAACCACTTTTCGCACTTGTGCTAGTGTTGAAAAACCACTTTTCGCACTTGTGTTGGTGCAGGAAACCACTTTTGCACTTGTATTAGTGTGGAAAAACCACTTTTCGCACTTGTGTTAGTGTTGAAAAACCACTTTTCGCACTTGTGTTAGTGTTGAAAAACCACTTTTCGCACTTGGGTTAGTGTTGAAAAACCACTTTTCGCACTTGTGTTGGTGCAGGAAACCACTTTTGCACTTGTATTAGTGTGGAAAAAACCACTTTTCGCACTTGTGTTAGTGTTGAAAAACCACTTTTCGCACTTGTGTTGGTGCAGGAAACCACTTTTGCACTTGTATTAGTGTGGAAAAACCACTTTTCGCACTTGTGTTAATGTTGAAAAACCACTTTTCGCACTTGTGTTGGTGCAGGAAACCACTTTTGCACTTGTATTAGTGTGGAAAAACCACTTTTCGCACTTGTGTTAGTGGTGAAAAACCACTTTTCGCACTTGTGTTGGTGCAGGAAACCACTTTTGCACTTGTATTAGTGTGGAAAAACCACTTTTGCACTTGTATTAGTGTGGAAAAACCACTTTTCGCACTTGTGTTAGTGTTGAAAAACCACTTTTCGCACTTGTGTTAGTGTTGAAAAACCACTTTTCGCCCTTGTGTTGGTGAAGGAAACCACTTTTGCACTTGTATTAGTGTGGAAAAACCACTTTTCGCACTTGTGTTAGTGTTGAAAAACCACTTTTTGCACTTGTGTTAGTGTTGAAAAACCACTTTTCGCACTTGTGTTAGTGTTGAAAAACCACTTTTCGCACTTGTGTTGGTGCAGGAAACCACTTTTGCACGTGTATTAGTGTGGAAAAACCACTTTTCGCACTTGTGTTAGTGTTGAAAAACCACTTTTTGCACTTGTGTTAGTGCTGAAAAACCACTTTTCGCACTTGTGTTGGTGCAGGAAACCACTTTTGCACTTGTATTAGTGTGGAAAAAACACTTTTTGCACTTGTGATAGTGTTGAAAAACCACTTTTCGCACTTGTGTTAGTGTTGAAAAACCACTTTTCGCACTTATGTTGGTGCAGGAAACCACTTTTGCACTTGTATTAGTGTGGAAAAACCACTTTTCGCACTTGTGTTAGTGTTGAAAAACCACTTTTCGCACTTGTGTTAGTGTTGAAAAACCACTTTTCGCCCTTGTGTTGGTGAAGGAAACCACTTTTGCACTTGTATTAGTGTGGAAAAACCACTTTTCGCACTTGTGTTAGTGTTGAAAAACCACTTTTTGCACTTGTGTTAGTGTTGAAAAACCACTTTTCGCACTTGTGTTAGTGTTGAAAAACCACTTTTCGCACTTGTGTTGGTGCAGGAAACCACTTTTGCACTTGTATTAGTGTGGAAAAAACACTTTTTGCACTTGTGATAGTGTTGAAAAACCACTTTTCGCACTTGTGCTAGTGTTGAAAAACCACTTTTCGCACTTGTGTTGGTGCAGGAAACCACTTTTGCACTTGTATTAGTGTGGAAAAACCACTTTTCGCACTTGTGTTAGTGTTGAAAAACCACTTTTCGCACTTGTGTTAGTGTTGAAAAACCACTTTTCGCACTTGGGTTAGTGTTGAAAAACCACTTTTCGCACTTGTGTTGGTGCAGGAAACCACTTTTGCACTTGTATTAGTGTGGAAAAAACCACTTTTCGCACTTGTGTTAGTGTTGAAAAACCACTTTTCGCACTTGTGTTAGTGTTGAAAAACCACTTTTCGCACTTGTGTAGGTGCAGGAAACCACTTTTGCACTTGTATTAGTGTGGAAAAACCACTTTTCGCACTTGAGTTAGTGTTGAAAAACCACTTTTCGCACTTGTGTTAGTGTTGAAAAACCACTTTTCGCACTTGTGTTGGTGCAGGAAACCACTTTTGCACTTGTATTAGTGTGGAAAAAACACTTTTTGCACTTGTGATAGTGTTGAAAAACCACTTTTTGCACTTGTGCTAGTGTTGAAAAACCACTTTTCGCACTTGTGTTGGTGCAGGAAACCACTTTTGCACTTGTATTAGTGTGGAAAAACCACTTTTCGCACTTGTGTTAATGTTGAAAAACCACTTTTCGCACTTGTGTTGGTGCAGGAAACCACTTTTGCACTTGTATTAGTGTGGAAAAACCACTTTTCGCACTTGTGTTAGTGTTGAAAAACCACTTTTCGCACTTGTGTTGGTGCAGGAAACCACTTTTGCACTTGTATTAGTGTGGAAAAACCACTTTTTGCACTTGTGTTAGTGTTGAAAAACCACTTTTCGCACTTGTGTTAGTGTTGAAAAACTACTTTTCGCACTTGTGTTGGTGCAGGAAACCAAACCACTTTTGCACTTGTATTAGTGTGGAAAAACCACTTTTCGCACTTGTGTTAGTGTTGAAAAACCACTTTTCGCACTTGTGTTAGTGTTGAAAAACCACTTTTCGCACTTGTGTTAGTGTTGAAAAACCACTTTTCGCACTTGGGTTAGTGTTGAAAAACCACTTTTCGCACTTGTGTTGGTGCAGGAAACCACTTTTGCACTTGTATTAGTGTGGAAAAAACACTTTTTGCACTTGTGATAGTGTTGAAAAACCACTTTTCGCACTTGTGTTAGTGTTGAAAAACCACTTTTCGCACTTATGTTGGTGCAGGAAACCACTTTTGCACTTGTATTAGTGTGGAAAAACCACTTTTCGCACTTGTGTTAGTGTTGAAAAACCACTTTTCGCACTTGTGTTAGTGTTGAAAAACCACTTTTCGCCCTTGTGTTGGTGAAGGAAACCACTTTTGCACTTGTATTAGTGTGGAAAAACCACTTTTCGCACTTGTGTTAGTGTTGAAAAACCACTTTTTGCACTTGTGTTAGTGTTGAAAAACCACTTTTCGCACTTGTGTTAGTGTTGAAAAACCACTTTTCGCACTTGTGTTGGTGCAGGAAACCACTTTTGCACTTGTATTAGTGTGGAAAAAACACTTTTTGCACTTGTGATAGTGTTGAAAAACCACTTTTCGCACTTGTGCTAGTGTTGAAAAACCACTTTTCGCACTTGTGTTGGTGCAGGAAACCACTTTTGCACTTGTATTAGTGTGGAAAAACCACTTTTCGCACTTGTGTTAGTGTTGAAAAACCACTTTTCGCACTTGTGTTAGTGTTGAAAAACCACTTTTCGCACTTGGGTTAGTGTTGAAAAACCACTTTTCGCACTTGTGTTGGTGCAGGAAACCACTTTTGCACTTGTATTAGTGTGGAAAAAACCACTTTTCGCACTTGTGTTAGTGTTGAAAAACCACTTTTCGCACTTGTGTTAGTGCAGGAAACCACTTTTGCACTTGTATTAGTGTGGAAAAACCACTTTTCGCACTTGTGTTAATGTTGAAAAACCACTTTTCGCACTTGTGTTGGTGCAGGAAACCACTTTTGCACTTGTATTAGTGTGGAAAAAACCACTTTTCGCACTTGTGTTAGTGTTGAAAAACCACTTTTCGCACTTGTGTTGGTGCAGGAAACCACTTTTGCACTTGTATTAGTGTGGAAAAACCACTTTTCGCACTTGTGTTAATGTTGAAAAACCACTTTTCGCACTTGTGTTGGTGCAGGAAACCACTTTTGCACTTGTATTAGTGTGGAAAAACCACTTTTCGCACTTGTGTTAATGTTGAAAAACCACTTTTCGCACTTGTGTTGGTGCAGGAAACCACTTTTGCACTTGTATTAGTGTGGAAAAACCACTTTTCGCACTTGTGTTAGTGGTGAAAAACCACTTTTCGCACTTGTGTTGGTGCAGGAAACCACTTTTGCACTTGTATTAGTGTGGAAAAACCACTTTTTGCACTTGTGTTAGTGTTGAAAAACCACTTTTCGCACTTGTGTTAGTGTTGAAAAACCACTTTTTGCACTTGTGTTAGTGCTGAAAAACCACTTTTCGCACTTGTGTTGGTGCAGGAAACCACTTTTGCACTTGTATTAGTGTGGAAAAAACACTTTTTGCACTTGTGATAGTGTTGAAAAACCACTTTTCGCACTTGTGTTAGTGTTGAAAAACCACTTTTCGCACTTATGTTGGTGCAGGAAACCACTTTTGCACTTGTATTAGTGTGGAAAAACCACTTTTCGCACTTGTGTTAGTGTTGAAAAACCACTTTTCGCACTTGTGTTAGTGTTGAAAAACCACTTTTCGCCCTTGTGTTGGTGAAGGAAACCACTTTTGCACTTGTATTAGTGTGGAAAAACCACTTTTCGCACTTGTGTTAGTGTTGAAAAACCACTTTTTGCACTTGTGTTAGTGTTGAAAAACCACTTTTCGCACTTGTGTTAGTGTTGAAAAACCACTTTTCGCACTTGTGTTGGTGCAGGAAACCACTTTTGCACTTGTATTAGTGTGGAAAAAACACTTTTTGCACTTGTGATAGTGTTGAAAAACCACTTTTCGCACTTGTGCTAGTGTTGAAAAACCACTTTTCGCACTTGTGTTGGTGCAGGAAACCACTTTTGCACTTGTATTAGTGTGGAAAAACCACTTTTCGCACTTGTGTTAGTGTTGAAAAACCACTTTTCGCACTTGTGTTAGTGTTGAAAAACCACTTTTCGCACTTGGGTTAGTGTTGAAAAACCACTTTTCGCACTTGTGTTGGTGCAGGAAACCACTTTTGCACTTGTATTAGTGTGGAAAAAACCACTTTTCGCACTTGTGTTAGTGTTGAAAAACCACTTTTCGCACTTGTGTTGGTGCAGGAAACCACTTTTGCACTTGTATTAGTGTGGAAAAACCACTTTTCGCACTTGTGTTAATGTTGAAAAACCACTTTTCGCACTTGTGTTGGTGCAGGAAACCACTTTTGCACTTGTATTAGTGTGGAAAAACCACTTTTCGCACTTGTGTTAGTGGTGAAAAACCACTTTTCGCACTTGTGTTGGTGCAGGAAACCACTTTTGCACTTGTATTAGTGTGGAAAAACCACTTTTTGCACTTGTGTTAGTGTTGAAAAACCACTTTTCGCACTTGTGTTAGTGTTGAAAAACTACTTTTCGCACTTGTGTTGGTGCAGGAAACCAAACCACTTTTGCACTTGTATTAGTGTGGAAAAACCACTTTTCGCACTTGTGTTAGTGTTGAAAAACCACTTTTCGCACTTGTGTTAGTGTTGAAAAACCACTTTTCGCACTTGTGTTAGTGTTGAAAAACCACTTTTCGCACTTGTGTTAGTGTTGAAAAACCACTTTTCGCACTTGTGTTGGTGCAGGAAACCACTTTTGCACTTGTATTAGTGTGGAAAAACCACTTTTCGCACTTGTGTTAATGTTGAAAAACCACTTTTCGCACTTGTGTTGGTGCAGGAAACCACTTTTGCACTTGTATTAGTGTGGAAAAACCACTTTTCGCACTTGTGTTAATGTTGAAAAACCACTTTTCGCACTTGTGTTGGTGCAGGAAACCACTTTTGCACTTGTATTAGTGTGGAAAAACCACTTTTCGCACTTGTGTTAGTGGTGAAAAACCACTTTTCGCACTTGTGTTGGTGCAGGAAACCACTTTTGCACTTGTATTAGTGTGGAAAAACCACTTTTTGCACTTGTGTTAGTGTTGAAAAACCACTTTTCGCACTTGTGTTAGTGTTGAAAAACTACTTTTCGCACTTGTGTTGGTGCAGGAAACCAAACCACTTTTGCACTTGTATTAGTGTGGAAAAACCACTTTTCGCACTTGTGTTAGTGTTGAAAAACCACTTTTCGCACTTGTGTTGGTGCAGGAAACCACTTTTGCACTTGTATTAGTGTGGAAAAACCACTTTTCGCACTTGTGTTAATGTTGAAAAACCACTTTTCGCACTTGTGTTGGTGCAGGAAACCACTTTTGCACTTGTATTAGTGTGGAAAAACCACTTTTCGCACTTGTGTTAATGTTGAAAAACCACTTTTCGCACTTGTGTTGGTGCAGGAAACCACTTTTGCACTTGTATTAGTGTGGAAAAACCACTTTTCGCACTTGTGTTAGTGGTGAAAAACCACTTTTCGCACTTGTGTTGGTGCAGGAAACCACTTTTGCACTTGTATTAGTGTGGAAAAACCACTTTTCGCACTTGTGTTAATGTTGAAAAACCACTTTTCGCACTTGTGTTGGTGCAGGAAACCACTTTTGCACTTGTATTAGTGTGGAAAAACCACTTTTCGCACTTGTGTTAATGTTGAAAAACCACTTTTCGCACTTGTGTTGGTGCAGGAAACCACTTTTGCACTTGTATTAGTGTGGAAAAACCACTTTTCGCACTTGTGTTAGTGGTGAAAAACCACTTTTCGCACTTGTGTTGGTGCAGGAAACCACTTTTGCACTTGTATTAGTGTGGAAAAACCACTTTTTGCACTTGTGTTAGTGTTGAAAAACCACTTTTCGCACTTGTGTTAGTGTTGAAAAACTACTTTTCGCACTTGTGTTGGTGCAGGAAACCAAACCACTTTTGCACTTGTATTAGTGTGGAAAAACCACTTTTTGCACTTGTGTTAGTGTTGAAAAACCACTTTTCGCACTTGTGTTAGTGTTGAAAAACTACTTTTCGCACTTGTGTTGGTGCAGGAAACCAAACCACTTTTGCACTTGTATTAGTGTGGAAAAACCACTTTTCGCACTTGTGTTAGTGTTGAAAAACCACTTTTCGCACTTGTGTTAGTGTTGAAAAACCACTTTTCGCACTTGTGTTAGTGTTGAAAAACCACTTTTCGCACTTGTGTTAGTGTTGAAAAACCACTTTTCGCACTTGTGTTGGTGCAGGAAACCACTTTTGCACTTGTATTAGTGTGGAAAAACCACTTTTCGCACTTGTGTTAATGTTGAAAAACCACTTTTCGCACTTGTGTTGGTGCAGGAAACCACTTTTGCACTTGTATTAGTGTGGAAAAACCACTTTTCGCACTTGTGTTAATGTTGAAAAACCACTTTTCGCACTTGTGTTGGTGCAGGAAACCACTTTTGCACTTGTATTAGTGTGGAAAAACCACTTTTCGCACTTGTGTTAGTGGTGAAAAACCACTTTTCGCACTTGTGTTGGTGCAGGAAACCACTTTTGCACTTGTATTAGTGTGGAAAAACCACTTTTTGCACTTGTGTTAGTGTTGAAAAACCACTTTTCGCACTTGTGTTAGTGTTGAAAAACTACTTTTCGCACTTGTGTTGGTGCAGGAAACCAAACCACTTTTGCACTTGTATTAGTGTGGAAAAACCACTTTTCGCACTTGTGTTAGTGTTGAAAAACCACTTTTCGCACTTGTGTTAGTGTTGAAAAACCACTTTTCGCACTTGTGTTAATGTTGAAAAACCACTTTTCGCACTTGTGTTGGTGCAGGAAACCACTTTTGCACTTGTATTAGTGTGGAAAAACCACTTTTCGCACTTGTGTTAGTGGTGAAAAACCACTTTTCGCACTTGTGTTGGTGCAGGAAACCACTTTTGCACTTGTATTAGTGTGGAAAAACCACTTTTTGCACTTGTGTTAGTGTTGAAAAACCACTTTTCGCACTTGTGTTAGTGTTGAAAAACCACTTTTTGCACTTGTGTTAGTGCTGAAAAACCACTTTTCGCACTTGTGTTGGTGCAGGAAACCACTTTTGCACTTGTATTAGTGTGGAAAAAACACTTTTTGCACTTGTGATAGTGTTGAAAAACCACTTTTCGCACTTGTGTTAGTGTTGAAAAACCACTTTTCGCACTTATGTTGGTGCAGGAAACCACTTTTGCACTTGTATTAGTGTGGAAAAACCACTTTTCGCACTTGTGTTAGTGTTGAAAAACCACTTTTCGCACTTGTGTTAGTGTTGAAAAACCACTTTTCGCCCTTGTGTTGGTGAAGGAAACCACTTTTGCACTTGTATTAGTGTGGAAAAACCACTTTTCGCACTTGTGTTAGTGTTGAAAAACCACTTTTTGCACTTGTGTTAGTGTTGAAAAACCACTTTTCGCACTTGTGTTAGTGTTGAAAAACCACTTTTCGCACTTGTGTTGGTGCAGGAAACCACTTTTGCACTTGTATTAGTGTGGAAAAAACACTTTTTGCACTTGTGATAGTGTTGAAAAACCACTTTTCGCACTTGTGCTAGTGTTGAAAAACCACTTTTCGCACTTGTGTTGGTGCAGGAAACCACTTTTGCACTTGTATTAGTGTGGAAAAACCACTTTTCGCACTTGTGTTAGTGTTGAAAAACCACTTTTCGCACTTGTGTTAGTGTTGAAAAACCACTTTTCGCACTTGGGTTAGTGTTGAAAAACCACTTTTCGCACTTGTGTTGGTGCAGGAAACCACTTTTGCACTTGTATTAGTGTGGAAAAAACCACTTTTCGCACTTGTGTTAGTGTTGAAAAACCACTTTTCGCACTTGTGTTGGTGCAGGAAACCACTTTTGCACTTGTATTAGTGTGGAAAAACCACTTTTCGCACTTGTGTTAATGTTGAAAAACCACTTTTCGCACTTGTGTTGGTGCAGGAAACCACTTTTGCACTTGTATTAGTGTGGAAAAACCACTTTTCGCACTTGTGTTAGTGGTGAAAAACCACTTTTCGCACTTGTGTTGGTGCAGGAAACCACTTTTGCACTTGTATTAGTGTGGAAAAACCACTTTTTGCACTTGTGTTAGTGTTGAAAAACCACTTTTCGCACTTGTGTTAGTGTTGAAAAACTACTTTTCGCACTTGTGTTGGTGCAGGAAACCAAACCACTTTTGCACTTGTATTAGTGTGGAAAAACCACTTTTCGCACTTGTGTTAGTGTTGAAAAACCACTTTTCGCACTTGTGTTAGTGTTGAAAAACCACTTTTCGCACTTGTGTTAGTGTTGAAAAACCACTTTTCGCACTTGTGTTAGTGTTGAAAAACCACTTTTCGCACTTGTGTTGGTGCAGGAAACCACTTTTGCACTTGTATTAGTGTGGAAAAACCACTTTTCGCACTTGTGTTAATGTTGAAAAACCACTTTTCGCACTTGTGTTGGTGCAGGAAACCACTTTTGCACTTGTATTAGTGTGGAAAAACCACTTTTCGCACTTGTGTTAATGTTGAAAAACCACTTTTCGCACTTGTGTTGGTGCAGGAAACCACTTTTGCACTTGTATTAGTGTGGAAAAACCACTTTTCGCACTTGTGTTAGTGGTGAAAAACCACTTTTCGCACTTGTGTTGGTGCAGGAAACCACTTTTGCACTTGTATTAGTGTGGAAAAACCACTTTTTGCACTTGTGTTAGTGTTGAAAAACCACTTTTCGCACTTGTGTTAGTGTTGAAAAACCACTTTTCGCACTTGTGTTGGTGCAGGAAACCACTTTTGCACTTGTATTAGTGTGGAAAAAACACTTTTTGCACTTGTGATAGTGTTGAAAAACCACTTTTCGCACTTGTGCTAGTGTTGAAAAACCACTTTTCGCACTTGTGTTGGTGCAGGAAACCACTTTTGCACTTGTATTAGTGTGGAAAAACCACTTTTCGCACTTGTGTTAGTGTTGAAAAACCACTTTTCGCACTTGTGTTAGTGTTGAAAAACCACTTTTCGCACTTGGGTTAGTGTTGAAAAACCACTTTTCGCACTTGTGTTGGTGCAGGAAACCACTTTTGCACTTGTATTAGTGTGGAAAAAACCACTTTTCGCACTTGTGTTAGTGTTGAAAAACCACTTTTCGCACTTGTGTTGGTGCAGGAAACCACTTTTGCACTTGTATTAGTGTGGAAAAACCACTTTTCGCACTTGTGTTAATGTTGAAAAACCACTTTTCGCACTTGTGTTGGTGCAGGAAACCACTTTTGCACTTGTATTAGTGTGGAAAAACCACTTTTCGCACTTGTGTTAGTGGTGAAAAACCACTTTTCGCACTTGTGTTGGTGCAGGAAACCACTTTTGCACTTGTATTAGTGTGGAAAAACCACTTTTTGCACTTGTGTTAGTGTTGAAAAACCACTTTTTGCACTTGTGTTAGTGCTGAAAAACCACTTTTCGCACTTGTGTTGGTGCAGGAAACCACTTTTGCACTTGTATTAGTGTGGAAAAAACACTTTTTGCACTTGTGATAGTGTTGAAAAACCACTTTTCGCACTTGTGTTAGTGTTGAAAAACCACTTTTCGCACTTATGTTGGTGCAGGAAACCACTTTTGCACTTGTATTAGTGTGGAAAAACCACTTTTCGCACTTGTGTTAGTGTTGAAAAACCACTTTTCGCACTTGTGTTAGTGTTGAAAAACCACTTTTCGCCCTTGTGTTGGTGAAGGAAACCACTTTTGCACTTGTATTAGTGTGGAAAAACCACTTTTCGCACTTGTGTTAGTGTTGAAAAACCACTTTTTGCACTTGTGTTAGTGTTGAAAAACCACTTTTCGCACTTGTGTTAGTGTTGAAAAACCACTTTTCGCACTTGTGTTGGTGCAGGAAACCACTTTTGCACTTGTATTAGTGTGGAAAAAACACTTTTTGCACTTGTGATAGTGTTGAAAAACCACTTTTCGCACTTGTGCTAGTGTTGAAAAACCACTTTTCGCACTTGTGTTGGTGCAGGAAACCACTTTTGCACTTGTATTAGTGTGGAAAAACCACTTTTCGCACTTGTGTTAGTGTTGAAAAACCACTTTTCGCACTTGTGTTAGTGTTGAAAAACCACTTTTCGCACTTGGGTTAGTGTTGAAAAACCACTTTTCGCACTTGTGCTAGTGTTGAAAAACCACTTTTCGCACTTGTGTTGGTGCAGGAAACCACTTTTGCACTTGTATTAGTGTGGAAAAACCACTTTTCGCACTTGTGTTAATGTTGAAAAACCACTTTTCGCACTTGTGTTGGTGCAGGAAACCACTTTTGCACTTGTATTAGTGTGGAAAAACCACTTTTCGCACTTGTGTTAGTGGTGAAAAACCACTTTTCGCACTTGTGTTGGTGCAGGAAACCACTTTTGCACTTGTATTAGTGTGGAAAAACCACTTTTTGCACTTGTGTTAGTGTTGAAAAACCACTTTTCGCACTTGTGTTAGTGTTGAAAAACCACTTTTCGCACTTGTGTTGGTGCAGGAAACCACTTTTGCACTTGTATTAGTGTGGAAAAAACACTTTTTGCACTTGTGATAGTGTTGAAAAACCACTTTTCGCACTTGTGCTAGTGTTGAAAAACCACTTTTCGCCCTTGTGTTGGTGAAGGAAACCACTTTTGCACTTGTATTAGTGTGGAAAAACCACTTTTCGCACTTGTGTTAGTGTTGAAAAACCACTTTTCGCACTTGTGTTAGTGTTGAAAAACCACTTTTCGCACTTGTGTTAGTGTTGAAAAACCACTTTTCGCACTTGTGTTGGTGCAGGAAACCACTTTTGCACTTGTATTAGTGTGGAAAAACCACTTTTCGCACTTGTGTTAATGTTGAAAAACCACTTTTCGCACTTGTGTTGGTGCAGGAAACCACTTTTGCACTTGTATTAGTGTGGAAAAACCACTTTTCGCACTTGTGTTAATGTTGAAAAACCACTTTTCGCACTTGTGTTGGTGCAGGAAACCACTTTTGCACTTGTATTAGTGTGGAAAAACCACTTTTCGCACTTGTGTTAGTGGTGAAAAACCACTTTTCGCACTTGTGTTGGTGCAGGAAACCACTTTTGCACTTGTATTAGTGTGGAAAAACCACTTTTTGCACTTGTGTTAGTGTTGAAAAACCACTTTTCGCACTTGTGTTAGTGTTGAAAAACCACTTTTCGCACTTGTGTTGGTGCAGGAAACCACTTTTGCACTTGTATTAGTGTGGAAAAAACACTTTTCGCACTTGTGTTAGTGTTGAAAAACCACTTTTCGCACTTGTGTTAGTGTTGAAAAACCACTTTTCGCCCTTGTGTTGGTGAAGGAAACCACTTTTGCACTTGTATTAGTGTGGAAAAACCACTTTTCGCACTTGTGTTAGTGTTGAAAAACCACTTTTTGCACTTGTGTTAGTGTTGAAAAACCACTTTTCGCACTTGTGTTAGTGTTGAAAAACCACTTTTCGCACTTGTGTTGGTGCAGGAAACCACTTTTGCACTTGTATTAGTGTGGAAAAAACACTTTTTGCACTTGTGATAGTGTTGAAAAACCACTTTTCGCACTTGTGCTAGTGTTGAAAAACCACTTTTCGCACTTGTGTTGGTGCAGGAAACCACTTTTGCACTTGTATTAGTGTGGAAAAACCACTTTTCGCACTTGTGTTAGTGTTGAAAAACCACTTTTCGCACTTGTGTTAGTGTTGAAAAACCACTTTTCGCACTTGGGTTAGTGTTGAAAAACCACTTTTCGCACTTGTGCTAGTGTTGAAAAACCACTTTTCGCACTTGTGTTGGTGCAGGAAACCACTTTTGCACTTGTATTAGTGTGGAAAAACCACTTTTCGCACTTGTGTTAGTGTTGAAAAACCACTTTTCGCACTTGTGTTAGTGTTGAAAAACCACTTTTCGCACTTGGGTTAGTGTTGAAAAACCACTTTTCGCACTTGTGTTGGTGCAGGAAACCACTTTTGCACTTGTATTAGTGTGGAAAAAACCACTTTTCGCACTTGTGTTAGTGTTGAAAAACCACTTTTCGCACTTGTGTTGGTGCAGGAAACCACTTTTGCACTTGTATTAGTGTGGAAAAACCACTTTTCGCACTTGTGTTAATGTTGAAAAACCACTTTTCGCACTTGTGTTGGTGCAGGAAACCACTTTTGCACTTGTATTAGTGTGGAAAAACCACTTTTCGCACTTGTGTTAATGTTGAAAAACCACTTTTCGCACTTGTGTTGGTGCAGGAAACCACTTTTGCACTTGTATTAGTGTGGAAAAACCACTTTTCGCACTTGTGTTAGTGGTGAAAAACCACTTTTCGCACTTGTGTTGGTGCAGGAAACCACTTTTGCACTTGTATTAGTGTGGAAAAACCACTTTTTGCACTTGTGTTAGTGTTGAAAAACCACTTTTCGCACTTGTGTTAGTGTTGAAAAACCACTTTTCGCACTTGTGTTGGTGCAGGAAACCACTTTTGCACTTGTATTAGTGTGGAAAAAACACTTTTTGCACTTGTGATAGTGTTGAAAAACCACTTTTCGCACTTGTGCTAGTGTTGAAAAACCACTTTTCGCACTTGTGTTGGTGCAGGAAACCACTTTTGCACTTGTATTAGTGTGGAAAAACCACTTTTCGCACTTGTGTTAGTGTTGAAAAACCACTTTTCGCACTTGTGTTAGTGTTGAAAAACCACTTTTCGCACTTGGGTTAGTGTTGAAAAACCACTTTTCGCACTTGTGTTGGTGCAGGAAACCACTTTTGCACTTGTATTAGTGTGGAAAAAACCACTTTTCGCACTTGTGTTAGTGTTGAAAAACCACTTTTCGCACTTGTGTTGGTGCAGGAAACCACTTTTGCACTTGTATTAGTGTGGAAAAACCACTTTTCGCACTTGTGTTAATGTTGAAAAACCACTTTTCGCACTTGTGTTGGTGCAGGAAACCACTTTTGCACTTGTATTAGTGTGGAAAAACCACTTTTCGCACTTGTGTTAATGTTGAAAAACCACTTTTCGCACTTGTGTTGGTGCAGGAAACCACTTTTGCACTTGTATTAGTGTGGAAAAACCACTTTTTGCACTTGTGTTAGTGTTGAAAAACCACTTTTCGCACTTGTGTTAGTGTTGAAAAACTACTTTTCGCACTTGTGTTGGTGCAGGAAACCAAACCACTTTTGCACTTGTATTAGTGTGGAAAAACCACTTTTCGCACTTGTGTTAGTGTTGAAAAACCACTTTTCGCACTTGTGTTAGTGTTGAAAAACCACTTTTCGCACTTGTGTTAGTGTTGAAAAACCACTTTTCGCACTTGGGTTAGTGTTGAAAAACCACTTTTCGCACTTGTGTTGGTGCAGGAAACCACTTTTGCACTTGTATTAGTGTGGAAAAAACCACTTTTCGCACTTGTGTTAGTGTTGAAAAACCACTTTTCGCACTTGTGTTGGTGCAGGAAACCACTTTTGCACTTGTATTAGTGTGGAAAAACCACTTTTCGCACTTGTGTTAATGTTGAAAAACCACTTTTCGCACTTGTGTTGGTGCAGGAAACCACTTTTGCACTTGTATTAGTGTGGAAAAACCACTTTTCGCACTTGTGTTAATGTTGAAAAACCACTTTTCGCACTTGTGTTGGTGCAGGAAACCACTTTTGCACTTGTATTAGTGTGGAAAAACCACTTTTTGCACTTGTGTTAGTGTTGAAAAACCACTTTTCGCACTTGTGTTAGTGTTGAAAAACTACTTTTCGCACTTGTGTTGGTGCAGGAAACCAAACCACTTTTGCACTTGTATTAGTGTGGAAAAACCACTTTTCGCACTTGTGTTAGTGTTGAAAAACCACTTTTCGCACTTGTGTTAGTGTTGAAAAACCACTTTTCGCACTTGTGTTAGTGTTGAAAAACCACTTTTCGCACTTGTGTTAGTGTTGAAAAACCACTTTTCGCACTTGTGTTGGTGCAGGAAACCACTTTTGCACTTGTATTAGTGTGGAAAAACCACTTTTCGCACTTGTGTTAATGTTGAAAAACCACTTTTCGCACTTGTGTTGGTGCAGGAAACCACTTTTGCACTTGTATTAGTGTGGAAAAACCACTTTTCGCACTTGTGTTAATGTTGAAAAACCACTTTTCGCACTTGTGTTGGTGCAGGAAACCACTTTTGCACTTGTATTAGTGTGGAAAAACCACTTTTCGCACTTGTGTTAGTGGTGAAAAACCACTTTTCGCACTTGTGTTGGTGCAGGAAACCACTTTTGCACTTGTATTAGTGTGGAAAAACCACTTTTTGCACTTGTGTTAGTGTTGAAAAACCACTTTTCGCACTTGTGTTAGTGTTGAAAAACCACTTTTCGCACTTGTGTTGGTGCAGGAAACCAAACCACTTTTGCACTTGTATTAGTGTGGAAAAACCACTTTTCGCACTTGTGTTAGTGTTGAAAAACCACTTTTCGCACTTGTGTTGGTGCAGGAAACCACTTTTGCACTTGTATTAGTGTGGAAAAACCACTTTTTGCACTTGTGTTAGTGTTGAAAAACCACTTTTCGCACTTGTGTTAGTGTTGAAAAACCACTTTTCACACTTGTGTTGGTGTAGGAAACCACTTTTGCACTTGTATTAGTGTGGAAAAACCACTTTTCGCACTTGTGTTGGTGCAGGAAACCACTTTTGCACTTGTATTAGTGTGGAAAAAAACACTTTTTGCATTTGTGATAGTGTTGAAAAACCACTTTTCGCACTTGTTTTAGTGTTGAAAAACCACTTTTCGCACTTGTGTTGGTGCAGGAAACCATTTTTGCACTTGTATTAGTGTGGAAAAAACACTTTTTGCACTTGTGATAGTGTTGAAAAACCACTTTTCGCACTTGTGCTAGTGTTGAAAAACCACTTTTCGCACTTGTGTTGGTGCAGGAAACCACTTTTGCACTTGTATTAGTGTGGAAAAACCACTTTTCGCACTTGTGTTAGTGTTGAAAAACCACTTTTCGCACTTGTGTTAGTGTTGAAAAACCACTTTTCGCACTTGTGTTGGTGCAGGAAACCACTTTTGCACTTGTATTAGTGTGGAAAAACCACTTTTTGCACTTGTGTTAGTGTTGAAAAACCACTTTTCGCACTTGTGTTAGTGTTGAAAAACCACTTTTCGCACTTGTGTTGGTGCAGGAAACCACTTTTGCACTTGTATTAGTGTGGAAAAAACACTTTTTGCACTTGTGATAGTGTTGAAAAACCACTTTTCGCACTTGTGCTAGTGTTGAAAAACCACTTTTCGCACTTGTGTTGGTGCAGGAAACCACTTTTGCACTTGTATTAGTGTGGAAAAACCACTTTTCGCACTTGTGTTAGTGTTGAAAAACCACTTTTCGCACTTGTGTTAGTGTTGAAAAACCACTTTTCGCACTTGGGTTAGTGTTGAAAAACCACTTTTCACACTTGTGTTGGTGCAGGAAACCACTTTTGCACTTGTATTAGTGTGGAAAAACCACTTTTCGCACTTGTGTTGGTGCAGGAAACCACTTTTGCACTTGTATTAGTGTGGAAAAAACACTTTTTGCATTTGTGATAGTGTTGAAAAACCACTTTTCGCACTTGTTTTAGTGTTGAAAAACCACTTTTCGCACTTGTGTTGGTGCAGGAAACCATTTTTGCACTTGTATTAGTGTGGAAAAAACACTTTTTGCACTTGTGATAGTGTTGAAAAACCACTTTTCGCACTTGTGCTAGTGTTGAAAAACCACTTTTCGCACTTGTGTTGGTGCAGGAAACCACTTTTGCACTTGTATTAGTGTGGAAAAACCACTTTTCGCACTTGTGTTAGTGTTGAAAAACCACTTTTCGCACGTGTTAGTGTTGAAAAACCACTTTTCGCACTTGTGTTGGTGCAGGAAACCACGTTTACACTTGTATTAGTGTGGAAAAACCACTTTTTGCACTTGTGTTAGTGTTGAAAAACCACTTTTCGCACTTGTGTTAGTGTTGAAAAACCACTTTTCGCACTTGTGTTGGTGCAGGAAACCACTTTTGCACTTGTATTAGTGTGGAAAAAACACTTTTTGCACTTGTGATAGTGTTGAAAAACCACTTTTCGCACTTGTGCTAGTGTTGAAAAACCACTTTTCGCACTTGTGTTGGTGCAGGAAACCACTTTTGCACTTGTATTAGTGTGGAAAAACCACTTTTCGCACTTGTGTTAGTGTTGAAAAACCACTTTTCGCACTTGTGTTAGTGTTGAAAAACCACTTTTCGCACTTGTGTTAGTGTTGAAAAACCACTTTTCGCACTTGTGTTGGTGCAGGAAACCACTTTTGCACTTGTATTAGTGTGGAAAAACCACTTTTCGCACTTGTGTTAGTGTTGAAAAACCACTTTTCGCACTTGTGTTAGTGTTGAAAAACCACCACTTTTCGCTCCTGTGTTAGTGTTGAAAAACCACTTTTTGCACTTGTGTTGTTTCAGGAAACCACTTTTGCACTTGAATTAGTGTGGAAAAAACACTTTTCGCACTTGTGTTAGTGTTGAAAAACCACTTTTCGCACTTGTGTTGGTGCCGGAAACCACTTTTGCACTTGTATTAGTGTGGAAAAACCATTTTTCGCACTTGTGTTAGTGTTGAAAAACCACTTTTCGCACTTGTGTTAGTGTTGAAAAACCACTTATCGCACTTGTGTTAGTGTTGAAAAACCACTTTTCGCACTTGTGTTGGTGCAGGAAAGCACTTTTGCACTTGTATTAGTGTGGCAAAAACACTTTTCGCACTTGTGTTAGTGTTGAAAAACCACTTTTCGCACTTTTGTTCGTGTTGAAAAACCACTTTTCACACTTGTGTTAGTGTTGAAAAACCACTTTTCGCACTTGTGTTAGTGTTGAAAAACCACTTTTCGCACTTGTGTTGATGCAGGAAACCACTTTTGCACTTGTATTAGTGTGGAAAAAACACTTTTTGCACTTGTGACAGTGTTGAAAAACCACTTTTCGCACTTGTGTTAGTCTTGAAAAACCACGTTTCGCACTTGTGTTGGTGCAGGAAACCACTTTTGCACTTGTATTAGTGTGGAAAAACCACTTTTCGCACTTGTGTTAGTGTTGAAAAACCACTTTTCGCACTTGTGTTAGTGTTGAAAAACCAATTTTCGCACTTGTGTTAGTGTTGAAAAACCACTTTTTGCACTTGTGTTAGTGTTGAAAAACCACTTTTCGCACTTGTGTTGGTGCAGGAAACCACTTTTGCACTTGTATTAGTGTGGAAAAACCACTTTTCGCACTTGTGTTAGTGTTGAAAAACCACTTTTCGCACTTGTGTTAGTGTTGAAAAACTACTTTTCGCACTTGTGTTGGTGCAGGAAACCACTTTTGCACTTGTATTAGTGTGGAAAAAACACTTTTTGCACTTGTGATAGTGTTGAAAAACCACTTTTCGCACTTGTGCTAGAGTTGAAAAACCACTTTTCGCACTTGTGTTGGTGCAGGAAACCACTTTTGCACTTGTATTAGTGTGGAAAAACCACTTTTCGCACTTGTGTTAGTGTTGAAAAACCACTTTTCGCACTTGTGTTAGTGTTGAAAAACCACTTTTCGCACTTGTGTTGGTGCAGGAAACCACTTTTGCACTTCTATTAGTGTGGAAAAACCACTTTTCGCACTTGTGTTAGTGTTGAAAAACCACTTTTCGCGCTTGTGTTAGTGTTGAAAAACCACTTTTCGCACTTGGGTTGGTGCAGGAAACCACTTTTGCACTTGTATTAGTGTTGAAAAACCACTTTTCGCACTTGTGTTAGTGTTGAAAAACCACTTTTTGCATTTGTGTTGGTGCAGGAAACCACTTTTGCACTTGTATTAGTGTGGAAAAAACACTTTTTGCATTTGTGATAGTGTTGAAAAACCACTTTTCGCACTTGTTTTAGTGTTGAAAAACCACTTTTCGCACTTGTGTTGGTGCAAGAAACCATTTTTGCACTTGTATTAGTGTGGAAAAAACACTTTTTGCACTTGTGATAGTGTTGAAAAACCACTTTTCGCACTTGTGCTAGTGTTGAAAAACCACTTTTCGCACTTGTGTTGGTGCAGGAAACCACTTTTGCACTTGTATTAGTGTGGAAAAACCACTTTTCGCACTTGTGTTAGTGTTGAAAAACCACTTTTCGCACTTGTGTTAGTGTTGAAAAACCACTTTTCGCACTTGTGTTGGTGCAGGAAACCACTTTTGCACGTGTATTAGTGTGGAAAAACCACTTTTTGCACTTGTGTTAGTGTTGAAAAACCACTTTTCGCACTTGTGTTAGTGTTGAAAAACCACTTTTCGCACTTGTGTTGGTGCAGGAAACCACTTTTGCACTTGTATTAGTGTGGAAAAAACACTTTTTGCACTTGTGATAGTGTTGAAAAACCACTTTTCGCACTTGTGCTAGTGTTGAAAAACCACTTTTCGCACTTGTGTTAGTGTTGAAAAACCACTTTTCGCACTTGTGTTAGTGTTGAAAAACCACTTTTCGCACTTGTGTTAGTGTTGAAAAACCACTTTTCGCACTTGTGTTGGTGCAGGAAACCACTTTTGCACTTGTATTAGTGTGGAAAAACCACTTTTCGCACTTGTGTTACGCACTTGTGTTACGCACTTGCACTTGTTCGCACTTGTGTTACGTCCCTGGTTTACAAGACCAGTGCTCGGCCTCTGAGCTAAGGAGCCAACTTGACAACACGTGTTACAAATCGACCAATAGAAGTGTTCCGTCCTTATATCAAATACGTTAACCACGCCCCGCTGGTGTCATGACAATTCCGCGTTGTAAGACTTTATTCAAACCGAATTCGAACCAAACTTGTTGAAAAACCACTTTTCGCACTTGTGTTAGTGTTGAAAAACCACCACTTTTCGCTCCTGTGTTAGTGTTGAAAAACCACTTTTTGCACTTGTGTTGTTTCAGGAAACCACTTTTGCACTTGAATTAGTGTGGAAAAAACACTTTTCGCACTTGTGTTAGTGTTGAAAAACCACTTTTCGCACTTGTGTTGGTGCCGGAAACCACTTTTGCACTTGTATTAGTGTGGAAAAACCATTTTTCGCACTTGTGTTAGTGTTGAAAAACCACTTTTCGCACTTGTGTTAGTGTTGAAAAACCACTTATCGCACTTGTGTTAGTGTTGAAAAACCACTTTTCGCACTTGTGTTGGTGCAGGAAAGCACTTTTGTACTTGTATTAGTGTGGCAAAAACACTTTTCGCACTTGTGTTAGTGTTGAAAAACCACTTTTCGCACTTTTGTTCGTGTTGAAAAACCACTTTTCACACTTGTGTTAATGTTGAAAAACCACTTTTCGCACTTGTGTTAGTGTTGAAAAACCACTTTTCGCACTTGTGTTGGTGCAGGAAACCACTTTTGCACTTGTATTAGTGTGGAAAAACCACTTTTCGCACTTGTGTTAATGTTGAAAAACCACTTTTCGCACTTGTGTTGGTGCAGGAAACCACTTTTGCACTTGTATTAGTGTGGAAAAACCACTTTTCGCACTTGTGTTAGTGTTGAAAAACCACTTTTCGCACTTGTGTTGGTGCAGGAAACCACTTTTGCACTTGTATTAGTGTGGAAAAACCACTTTTTGCACTTGTGTTAGTGTTGAAAAACCACTTTTCGCACTTGTGTTAGTGTTGAAAAACCACTTTTCGCACTTGTGTTGGTGCAGGAAACCAAACCACTTTTGCACTTGTATTAGTGTGGAAAAACCACTTTTCGCACTTGTGTTAGTGTTGAAAAACCACTTTTCGCACTTGTGTTAGTGTTGAAAAACCACTTTTCGCACTTGTGTTAGTGTTGAAAAACCACTTTTCGCACTTGTGTTAGTGTTGAAAAACCACTTTTCGCACTTGTGTTGGTGCAGGAAACCACTTTTGCACTTGTATTAGTGTGGAAAAACCACTTTTCGCACTTGTGTTAGTGTTGAAAAACCACTTTTCGCACTTGTGTTAGTGTTGAAAAACCACTTTTCGCACTTGTGTTGGTGCAGGAAACCACTTTTGCACTTGTATTAGTGTGGAAAAAACACTTTTTGCACTTGTGATAGTGTTGAAAAACCACTTTTCGCATTTGTGCTAGAGTTGAAAAACCACTTTTCGCACTTGTGTTGGTGCAGGAAACCACTTTTGCACTTGTATTAGTGTGGAAAAACCACTTTTCGCACTTGTGTTAGTGTTGAAAAACCACTTTTCGCACTTGTGTTGGTGCAGGAAACCACTTTTGCACTTGTATTAGTGTGGAAAAACCACTTTTTGCACTTGTGTTAGTGTTGAAAAACCACTTTTCGCACTTGTGTTAGTGTTGAAAAACCACTTTTCGCACTTGTGTTGGTGCAGGAAACCAAACGACTTTTGCACTTGTATTAGTGTGGAAAAACCACTTTTCGCACTTGTGTTAGTGTTGAAAAACCACTTTTCGCACTTGTGTTGGTGCAGGAAACCACTTTTGCACTTGTATTAGTGTGGAAAAACCACTTTTTGCACTTGTGTTAGTGTTGAAAAACCACTTTTCGCACTTGTGTTAGTGTTGAAAAACCACTTTTCACACTTGTGTTGGTGTAGGAAACCACTTTTGCACTTGTATTAGTGTGGAAAAACCACTTTTCGCACTTGTGTTGGTGCAGGAAACCACTTTTGCACTTGTATTAGTGTGGAAAAAACACTTTTTGCATTTGTGATAGTGTTGAAAAACCACTTTTCGCACTTGTTTTAGTGTTGAAAAACCACTTTTCGCACTTGTGTTGGTGCAGGAAACCATTTTTGCACTTGTATTAGTGTGGAAAAAACACATTTTGCACTTGTGATAGTGTTGAAAAACCACTTTTCGCACTTGTGCTAGTGTTGAAAAACCACTTTTCGCACTTGTGTTGGTGCAGGAAACCACTTTTGCACTTGTATTAGTGTGGAAAAACCACTTTTCGCACTTGTGTTAGTGTTGAAAAACCACTTTTCGCACGTGTTAGTGTTGAAAAACCACTTTTCGCACTTGTGTTGGTGCAGGAAACCACGTTTGCACTTGTATTAGTGTGGAAAAACCACTTTTTGCACTTGTGTTAGTGTTGAAAAACCACTTTTCGCACTTGTGTTAGTGTTGAAAAACCACTTTTCGCACTTGTGTTGGTGCAGGAAACCACTTTTGCACTTGTATTAGTGTGGAAAAAACACTTTTTGCACTTGTGATAGTGTTGAAAAACCACTTTTCGCACTTGTGCTAGTGTTGAAAAACCACTTTTCGCACTTGTGTTGGTGCAGGAAACCACTTTTGCACTTGTATTAGTGTGGAAAAACCACTTTTCGCACTTGTGTTAGTGTTGAAAAACCACTTTTCGCACTTGTGTTAGTGTTGAAAAACCACTTTTCGCACTTGTGTTAGTGTTGAAAAACCACTTTTCGCACTTGTGTTGGTGCAGGAAACCACTTTTGCACTTGTATTAGTGTGGAAAAACCACTTTTCGCACTTGTGTTAGTGTTGAAAAACCACTTTTCGCACTTGTGTTAGTGTTGAAAAACCACCACTTTTCGCTCTTGTGTTAGTGTTGAAAAACCACTTTTTGCACTTGTGTTGTTTCAGGAAACCACTTTTGCACTTGAATTAGTGTGGAAAAAACACTTTTCGCACTTGTGTTAGTGTTGAAAAACCACTTTTCGCACTTGTGTTGGTGCAGGAAACCACTTTTGCACTTGTATTAGTGTGGAAAAACCATTTTTCGCACTTGTGTTAGTGTTGAAAAACCACTTTTCGCACTTGTGTTAGTGTTGAAAAACCACTTATCGCACTTGTGTTAGTGTTGAAAAACCACTTTTCGCACTTGTGTTGGTGCAGGAAAGCACTTTTGCACTTGTATTAGTGTGGCAAAAACACTTTTCGCACTTGTGTTAGTGTTGAAAAACCACTTTTCGCACTTTTGTTCGTGTTGAAAAACCACTTTTCACACTTGTGTTAGTGTTGAAAAACCACTTTTCGCACTTGTGTTAGTGTTGAAAAACCACTTTTCGCACTTGTGTTGATGCAGGAAACCACTTTTGCACTTGTATTAGTGTGGAAAAAACACTTTTTGCACTTGTGACAGTGTTGAAAAACCACTTTTCGCCCTTGTGTTAGTCTTGAAAAACCACTTTTCGCACTTGTGTTGGTGCAGGAAACCACTTTTGCACTTGTATTAGTGTGGAAAAACCACTTTTCGCACTTGTGTTAGTGTTGAAAAACCAATTTTCGCACTTGTGTTAGTGTTGAAAAACCAATTTTTGCACTTGTGTTAGTGTTGAAAAACCACTTTTCGCACTTGTGTTGGTGCAGGAAACCACTTTTGCACTTGTATTAGTGTGGAAAAACCACTTTTCGCACTTGTGTTAGTGTTGAAAAACCACTTTTCGCACTTGTGTTAGTGTTGAAAAACCACTTTTCGCACTTGTGTTGGTGCAGGAAACCACTTTTGCACTTGTATTAGTGTGGAAAAAACACTTTTTGCACTTGTGATAGTGTTGAAAAACCACTTTACGCACTTGTGCTAGAGTTGAAAAACCACTTTTCGCACTTGTGTTGGTGCAGGAAACCACTTTTGCACTTGTATTAGTGTGGAAAAACCACTTTTCGCACTTGTGTTAGTGTTGAAAAACCACTTTTCGCACTTGTGTTAGTGTTGAAAAACCACTTTTCGCACTTGTGTTGGTGCAGGAAACCACTTTTGCACTTCTATTAGTGTGGAAAAACCACTTTTCGCACTTGTGTTAGTGTTGAAAAACCACTTTTCGCGCTTGTGTTAGTGTTGAAAAACCACTTTTCGCACTTGGGTTGGTGCAGGAAACCACTTTTGCACTTGTATTAGTGTTGAAAAACCACTTTTCGCACTTGTGTTAGTGTTGAAAAACCACTTTTCGCATTTGTGTTGGTGCAGGAAACCACTTTTGCACTTGTATTAGTGTGGAAAAAACACTTTTTGCATTTGTGATAGTGTTGAAAAACCACTTTTCGCACTTGTTTTAGTGTTGAAAAACCACTTTTCGCACTTGTGTTGGTGCAGGAAACCATTTTTGCACTTGTATTAGTGTGGAAAAAACACTTTTTGCACTTGTGATAGTGTTGAAAAACCACTTTTCGCACTTGTGCTAGTGTTGAAAAACCACTTTTCGCACTTGTGTTGGTGCAGGAAACCACTTTTGCACTTGTATTAGTGTGGAAAAACCACTTTTCGCACTTGTGTTAGTGTTGAAAAACCACTTTTCGCACTTGTGTTAGTGTTGAAAAACCACTTTTCGCACTTGTGTTGGTGCAGGAAACCACTTTTGCACTTGTATTAGTGTGGAAAAACCACTTTTTGCACTTGTGTTAGTGTTGAAAAACCACTTTTCGCACTTGTGTTAGTGTTGAAAAACCACTTTTCGCACTTGTGTTGGTGCAGGAAACCACTTTTGCACTTGTATTAGTGTGGAAAAAACACTTTTTGCACTTGTGATAGTGTTGAAAAACCACTTTTCGCACTTGTGCTGGTGTTGAAAAACCACTTTTCGCACTTGTGTTGGTGCAGGAAACCACTTTTGCACTTGTATTAGTGTGGAAAAACCACTTTTCGCACTTGTGTTAGTGTTGAAAAACCACTTTTCGCACTTGTGTTAGTGTTGAAAAACCACTTTTCGCACTTGGGTTAGTGTTGAAAAACCACTTTTCGCACTTGTGTTGGTGCAGGAAACCACTTTTGCACTTGTATTAGTGTGGAAAAACCACTTTTCGCACTTGTGTTAGTGTTGAAAAACCACTTTTCGCACTTGTGTTAGTGTTGAAAAACCACTTTTCGCACTTGTGTAGGTGCAGGAAACCACTTTTGCACTTGTATTAGTGTGGAAAAACCACTTTTCGCACTTGAGTTAGTGTTGAAAAACCACTTTTCGCACTTGTGTTAGTGTTGAAAAACCACTTTTCGCACTTGTGTTGGTGCAGGAAACCACTTTTGCACTTGTATTAGTGTGGAAAAAACACTTTTTGCACTTGTGATAGTGTTGAAAAACCACTTTTTGCACTTGTGCTAGTGTTGAAAAACCACTTTTCGCACTTGTGTTGGTGCAGGAAACCACTTTTGCACTTGTATTAGTGTGGAAAAACCACTTTTCGCACTTGTGTTAATGTTGAAAAACCACTTTTCGCACTTGTGTTGGTGCAGGAAACCACTTTTGCACTTGTATTAGTGTGGAAAAACCACTTTTTGCACTTGTGTTAGTGTTGAAAAACCACTTTTCGCACTTGTGTTGGTGCAGGAAACCACTTTTGCACTTGTATTAGTGTGGAAAAACCACTTTTTGCACTTGTGTTAGTGTTGAAAAACCACTTTTCGCACTTGTGTTAGTGTTGAAAAACCACTTTTCGCACTTGTGTTGGTGCAGGAAACCAAACCACTTTTGCACTTGTATTAGTGTGGAAAAACCACTTTTCGCACTTGTGTTAGTGTTGAAAAACCACTTTTCGCACTTGTGTTAGTGTTGAAAAACCACTTTTCGCACTTGTGTTAGTGTTGAAAAACCACTTTTCGCACTTGTGTTAGTGTTGAAAAACCACTTTTCGCACTTGTGTTGGTGCAGGAAACCACTTTTGCACTTGTATTAGTGTGGAAAAACCACTTTTCGCACTTGTGTTAGTGTTGAAAAACCACTTTTCGCACTTGTGTTAGTGTTGAAAAACCACTTTTCGCACTTGTGTTGGTGCAGGAAACCACTTTTGCACTTGTATTAGTGTGGAAAAAACACTTTTTGCACTTGTGATAGTGTTGAAAAACCACTTTTCGCATTTGTGCTAGAGTTGAAAAACCACTTTTCGCACTTGTGTTGGTGCAGGAAACCACTTTTGCACTTGTATTAGTGTGGAAAAACCACTTTTCACACTTGTGTTAGTGTTGAAAAACCACTTTTCGCACTTGTGTTAGTGTTGAAAAACCACTTTTCGCACTTGTGTTGGTGCAGGAAACCACTTTTGCACTTGTATTAGTGTGGAGAAAACACTTTTTGCACTTGTGATAGTGTTGAAATACCACTTTTCACACTTGTGTTAGTGTTGAAAAACCACTTTTCGCACTTGTGTTGGGGCAGGAAACCACTTTTGCACTTGTATTAGTGTGGAAAAACCACTTTTTGCACTTGTGTTAGTGTTGAAAAACCACTTTCGCACTTGTGTTGGTGCAGGAAACCACTTTTGCACTTGTATTAGTGTGGAAAAACCACTTTTTGCACTTGTGTTAGTGTTGAAAAACCACTTTTCGCACTTGTGTTAGTGTTGAAAAACCACTTTTCGCACTTGTGTTGGTGCAGGAAACCACTTTTGCACTTGTATTAGTGTGGAAAAAACACTTTTTGCACTTGTGATAGTGTTGAAAAACCACTTTTCGCACTTGTGCTAGTGTTGAAAAACCACTTTTCGCACTTGTGTTGGTGCAGGAAACCACTTTTGCACTTGTATTAGTGTGGAAAAACCACTTTTCGCACTTGTGTTAGTGTTGAAAAACCACTTTTCGCACTTGTGTTAGTGTTGAAAAACCACTTTTCGCACTTGGGTTAGTGTTGAAAAACCACTTTTCGCACTTGTGTTGGTGCAGGAAACCACTTTTGCACTTGTATTAGTGTGGAAAAACCACTTTTCGCACTTGTGTCAGTGTTGAAAAACCACTTTTCGCACTTGTGTTAGTGTTGAAAAACCACTTTTCGCACTTGTGTAGGTGCAGGAAACCACTTTTGCACTTGTATTAGTGTGGAAAAACCACTTTTCGCACTTGAGTTAGTGTTGAAAAACCACTTTTCGCACTTGTGTTAGTGTTGAAAAACCACTTTTCGCACTTGTGTTGGTGCAGGAAACCACTTTTGCACTTGTATTAGTGTGGAAAAAACACTTTTTGCACTTGTGATAGTGTTGAAAAACCACTTTTTGCACTTGTGCTAGTGTTGAAAAACCACTTTTCGCACTTGTGTTGGTGCAGGAAACCACTTTTGCACTTGTATTAGTGTGGAAAAACCACTTTTCGCACTTGTGTTAATGTTGAAAAACCACTTTTCGCACTTGTGTTGGTGCAGGAAACCACTTTTGCACTTCTATTAGTGTGGAAAAACCACTTTTCGCACTTGTGTTAGTGGTGAAAAACCACTTTTCACACTTCTGTTGGTGCAGGAAACCACTTTTGCACTTGTATTAGTGTGGAAAACCACTTTTCGCACTTGTGTTAGTGTTGAAAAACCACTTTTCGCACTTGTGTTAGTGATGAAAAACCACTTTTCGCACTTGTGTTGGTGCAGGAAACCACTTTTGCACTTGTATTAGTGTGGAAAACCACTTTTCGCACTTGTGTTAGTGTTGAAAAACCACTTTTCGCACTTGTGTTAGTGTTGAAAAACCACTTTTCGCACTTGTGTTAGTGTTGAAAAACCACTTTTCGCACTTCTGTTGGTGCAGGAAACCACTTTTGCACTTGTATTAGTGTGGAAAAAACACTTTTTGCACTTGTGATAGTGTTGAAATACCACTTTTTGCACTTGTGTTAGTGTTGAAAAACCACTTTTCGCAGTTGTGTTGGTGCAGGAAACCACTTTTGCACTTGTATTAGTGTGGAAAAACCACTTTTCGCACTTGTGTTAGTGTTGAAAAACCATTTTCGCACTTCTGTTGGTGCAGGAAACCACTTTTGCACTTGTATTAGTGTGGAAAAAACACTTTTTGCACTTGTGATAGTGTTGAAATAGCACTTTTTGCACTTGTGTTAGTGTTGAAAAACCACTTTTCGCAGTTGTGTTGGTGCAGGAAACCACTTTTGCACTTGTATTAGTGTGGGAAAACCACTTTTCGCACTTGTGTTAGTGTTGAAAAACCACTTTTCGCACTTGTGTTAGTGTTGAAAAACCACTTTTCGCACTTGTGTTAGTGTTGAAAAACCACTTTTCGCACTTCTGTTGGTGCAGGAAACCACTTTTGCACTTGTATTAGTGTGGAAAAAACACTTTTTGCACTTGTGATAGTGTCGAAATACCACTTTTTGCACTTGTGTTAGTGTTGAAAAACCACTTTTCGCAGTTGTGTTGGTGCAGGAAACCACTTTTGCACTTGTATTAGTGTGGAAAAACCACTTTTCGCACTTGTGTTAGTGTTGAAAAACCACTTTTCACACTTCTGTTGGTGCAGGAAACCACTTTTGCACTTGTATTAGTGTGGGAAAAACACTTTTTGCACTTGTGATAGTGTTGAAATAGCACTTTTTGCACTTGTGTTAGTGTTGAAAAACCACTTTTCGCAGTTGTGTTGGTGCAGGAAACCACTTTTGCACTTGTATTAGTGTGGAAAAACCACTTTTCGCACTTGTGTTAGTGTTGAAAAACCACTTTTCGCACTTGTGTTGGTGCAGGACACCACTTTTGCACTTGTATTAGTGTGGAAAAAACACTTTTTGCACTTGTGATAGTGTGGAAAAAACACTTTTTGCACTTGTGTTAGTGTTGAAAAACCACTTTTCGCACTTGTGTTGGTGCAGGAAACCACTTTTGCACTTGTATTAGTGTGGAAAAACCACTTTTCGCACTTGTGTTAGTTTTGAAAAACCACTTTTTGCAGTTGTGTTAGTGTTGAAAAACCACTTATCGCCCTTGTGTTAGTGTTGAAAAACCACTTTCCGCACTTGTGTTGGTGCAGGAAACCACTTTTGCACTTGTATTAGTGTGGAAAAAATACTTTTCGCACTTGTGTTAGTGTTGAAAAACCACTTTTCGCACTTGTGTTCGTGTTGAAAAACCACTTTTCGCACTTGTGTTAGTGTTGAAAAACCACTTTTCGCACTTGTGTTAGTGTTGAAAAACCACTTTTCGCAGTTGTGTTGGTGCAGGAAATCACTTTTGCACTTGTATTAGTGTGGAAAAAACACTTTTTGCACTTGTGATAGTGTTGAAAAACCACTTTTCGCACTTGTGTTAGTGTTGAAAAACCAATTTTCGCACTTGTGTTGGTGCAGGAAACCACTTTTGCACTTGCATTAGTGTGGAAAAACCACTTTTCGCACTTGTGTTAGTGTTGAAAAACCACTTTTCGCACTTGTGTTAGTGTTGAAAAACCACTTTTCGCACTTGTGTTAGTGTTGAAAAACCACTTTTCGCACTTGTGTTGGTGCAGGAAACCACTTTTGCACTTGTATTAGTGTGGAAAAAACACTTTTTGCACTTGTGATAGTGTTGAAAAACCACTTTTCGCACTTGTGTTAGTGTTGAAAAACCACTTTTCGCACGTGTGTTGGTGCAGGAAACCACTTTTGCACTTGTTTTAGTGTGGAAAAACAACTTTTCGCACTTGTGTTAGTGTTGAAAAACCACTTTTCGCACTTGTGTTAGTGTTGAAAAACCACTTTTCGCACTTGTGTTGGTGCAGGAAACCACTTTTGCACTTGTATTAGTGTGGAAAAAAACACTTTTTGCACTTGTGATAGTGTTGAAAAACCACTTTTCGCACTTGTGTTAGTGTTGAAAAACCACTTTTCGCACTTGTGTTGGTGCAGGAAACCACTTTTGCACTTGTATTAGTGTGGGAAAACCACTTTCCGCACTTGTGTTAGTGTTGAAAAACCACTTTTCGCACTTGTGTTAGTGTTGAAAAACCACTTTTCGCACTTGTGTTGGTGCAGGAAACCACTTTTGCACTTGTATTAGTGTGGAAAAAACACTTTATGCACTTGTGATAGTGTTGAAAAACCACTTTTCGCACTTGTGTTAGTGTTGAAAAACCACTTTTCGCTCTTGTGTTGGTGCAGGAAACCACTTTTGCACTTGTATTAGTGTGGAAAACCACTTTTCGCACTTGTGTTAGTGTTGAAAAACCACTTTTCGCACTTGTGATAGTGATGAAAAACCACTTTTCGCACTTGTGTTGGTGCAGGAAACCACTTTTGCACTTGTATTAGTGTGGAAAACCACTTTTCGCACTTGTGTTAGTGTTGAAAAACCACTTTTCGCACTTGTGTTAGTGTTGAAAAACCACTTTTCGCACTTGTGTTAGTGTTGAAAACCCACTTTTCGCACTTCTGTTGGTGCAGGAAACCACTTTTGCACTTGTATTAGTGTGGAAAAAACACTTTTTGCACTTGTGATAGTGTTGAAATACCACTTTTTGCACTTGTGTTAGTGTTGAAAAACCACTTTTCGCAGTTGTGTTGGTGCAGGAAACCACTTTTGCACTTGTATTAGTGTGGAAAAACCACTTTTCGCACTTGTGTTAGTGTTGAAAAACCACTTTTCGCACTTGTGTTCGTGTTGAAAAACCACTTTTCGAACTTGTATTAGTGTGGAAAAACCACTTTTCGCACTTGTGTTAGTGTTGAAAAACCACTTTTCGCACTTGTGTTAGTGTTGAAAAACCACTTTTCGCACTTGTGTTGGTGCAGGAAACCACTTTTGCACTTGAATTAGTGTGGAAAAAACACTTTTTGCACTTGTGTTAGTGTTGAAAAACCACTTTTCGCACTTGTGTTGGTGCAGGAAACCACTTTTGCACTTGTATTAGTGTGGAAAAACCACTTTTCGCACTTGTGTTAGTGTTGAAAAACCACTTTTTGCAGTTGTGTTAGTGTTGAAAAACCACTTATCGCACTTGTGTTAGTGTTGAAAAACCACTTTCCGCACTTGTGTTGGTGCAGGAAACCACTTTTGCACTTGTATTAGTGTGGACAAAATACTTTTCGCACTTGTGTTAGTGTTGAAAAACCACTTTTCGCACTTGTGTTAGTGTTGAAAAACCACTTTTCGCACTTGTGTTAGTGTTGAAAAACCACTTTTCGCACTTGTGTTGGTGCAGGAAACCACTTTTGCACTTGTATTAGTGTGGAAAAAACACTTTTTGCACTTGTGATAGTGTTGAAAAACCACTTTTCGCACTTGTGTTAGTGTTGAAAAACCAATTTTCGCACTTGTGTTGGTGCAGGAAACCACTTTTGCACTTGCATTAGTGTGGAAAAACCACTTTTCGCACTTGTGTTAGTGTTGAAAAACCACTTTTCGCACTTGTGTTAGTGTTGAAAAACCACTTTTCGCACTTGTGTTAGTGTTGAAAAACTACTTTTCGCACTTGTGTTGGTGCAGGAAACCACTTTTGCACTTGTATTAGTGTGGAAAAACACTTTTTGCACTTGTGATAGTGTTGAAAAACCACTTTTCGCACTTGTGTTAGTGTTGAAAAACCACTTTTCGCACGTGTGTTGGTGCAGGAAACGACTTTTGCACTTGTTTTAGTGCGGAAAAACAACTTTTCGCACTTGTGTTAGTGTTGAAAAACCACTTTTCGCACTTGTGTTAGTGTTGAAAAACCACTTTTCGCACTTGTGTTGGTGCAGGAAACCACTTTTGCACTTGTATTAGTGTGGAAAAAAACACTTTTTGCACTTGTGATAGTGTTGAAAAACCACTTTTCGCACTTGTGTTAGTGTTGAAAAACCACTTTTCGCACTTGTGTTGGTGCAGGAAACCACTTTTGCACTTGTATTAGTGTGGAAAAACCACTTTTCGCACTTGTGTTAGTGTTGAAAAACCACTTTTCGCACTTGTGTTAGTGATGAAAAACCACTTTTCGCACTTGTGTTGGTGCAGGAAACCACTTTTGCACTTGTATTAGTGTGGAAAAACCACTTTTCGCACTTGTGTTAGTGTTGAAAAACCACTTTTCGCACTTGTGTTAGTGTTGAAAAACCACTTTTCGCACTTGTGTTAGTGTTGAAAAACCACTTTTCGCACTTCTGTTGGTGCAGGAAACCACTTTTGCACTTGTATTAGTGTGGAAAAAACACTTTTTGCACTTGTGATAGTGTTGAAATACCACTTTTTGCACTTGTGTTAGTGTTGAAAAACCACTTTTCGCAGTTGTGTTGGTGCAGGAAACCACTTTTGCACTTGTATTAGTGTGGAAAAACCACTTTTCGCACTTGTGTTAGTGTTGAAAAACCACTTTTCGCACTTGTGTTGGTGCAGGAAACCACTTTTGCACTTGTATTAGTGTGGAAAAAACACTTTTTGCACTTGTGATAGTGTTGAAAAACCACTTTTCGCACTTGTGTTAGTGTTGAAAAACCAATTTTCGCACTTGTGTTGGTGCAGGAAACCACTTTTGCACTTGCATTAGTGTGGAAAAACCACTTTTCGCACTTGTGTTAGTGTTGAAAAACCACTTTTCGCACTTGTGTTAGTGTTGAAAAACCACTTTTCGCACTTGTGTTAGTGTTGAAAAACCACTTTTCGCACTTGTGTTGGTGCAGGAAACCACTTTTGCACTTGTATTAGTGTGGAAAAAACACTTTTTGCACTTGTGATAGTGTTGAAAAACCACTTTTCGCACTTGTGTTAGTGTTGAAAAACCACTTTT
This sequence comes from Myxine glutinosa, assembly GCF_964187855.1. Taxonomy (NCBI): domain Eukaryota; kingdom Metazoa; phylum Chordata; class Myxini; order Myxiniformes; family Myxinidae; genus Myxine; species Myxine glutinosa. The sequence goes on from NW_027616486.1 coordinate 283,809, forward strand.
CGCACGTGTGTTGGTGCAGGAAACCACTTTTGCACTTGTTTTAGTGTGGAAAAACAACTTTTTGCACTTGTGTTAGTGTTGAAAAACCACTTTTCGCACTTGTGTTAGTGTTGAAAAACCACTTTTCGCACTTGTGTTGGTGCAGGAAACCACTTTTGCACTTGTATTAGTGTGGAAAAAAACACTTTTTGCACTTGTGATAGTGTTGAAAAACCACTTTTCGCACTTGTGTTAGTGTTGAAAAACCACTTTTCGCACTTGTGTTGGTGCAGGAAACCACTTTTGCACTTGTATTAGTGTGGGAAAACCACTTTCCGCACTTGTGTTAGTGTTGAAAAACCACTTTTCGCACTTGTGTTAGTGTTGAAAAACCACTTTTCGCACTTGTGTTGGTGCAGGAAACCACTTTTGCACTTGTATTAGTGTGGAAAAAACACTTTATGCACTTGTGATAGTGTTGAAAAACCACTTTGCGCACTTGTGTTAGTGTTGAAAAACCACTTTTCGCTCTTGTGTTGGTGCAGGAAACCACTTTTGCACTTGTATTAGTGTGGAAAACCACTTTTCGCACTTGTGTTAGTGTTGAAAAACCACTTTTCGCACTTGTGTTAGTGATGAAAAACCACTTTTCGCACTTGTGTTGGTGCAGGAAACCACTTTTGCACTTGTATTAGTGTGGAAAACCACTTTTCGCACTTGTGTTAGTGTTGAAAAACCACTTTTCGCACTTGTGTTAGTGTTGAAAAACCACTTTTCGCACTTGTGTTAGTGTTGAAAACCCACTTTTCGCACTTCTGTTGGTGCAGGAAACCACTTTTGCACTTGTATTAGTGTGGAAAAAACACTTTTTGCACTTGTGATAGTGTTGAAATACCACTTTTTGCACTTGTGTTAGTGTTGAAAAACCACTTTTCGCAGTTGTGTTGGTGCAGGAAACCACTTTTGCACTTGTATTAGTGTGGAAAAACCACTTTTCGCACTTGTGTTAGTGTTGAAAAACCACTTTTCGCACTTGTGTTCGTGTTGAAAAACCACTTTTCGAACTTGTATTAGTGTGGAAAAACCACTTTTCGCACTTGTGTTAGTGTTGAAAAACCACTTTTCGCACTTGTGTTAGTGTTGAAAAACCACTTTTCGCACTTGTGTTGGTGCAGGAAACCACTTTTGCACTTGAATTAGTGTGGAAAAAACACTTTTTGCACTTGTGTTAGTGTTGAAAAACCACTTTTCGCACTTGTGTTGGTGCAGGAAACCACTTTTGCACTTGTATTAGTGTGGAAAAACCACTTTTCGCACTTGTGTTAGTGTTGAAAAACCACTTTTTGCAGTTGTGTTAGTGTTGAAAAACCACTTATCGCACTTGTGTTAGTGTTGAAAAACCACTTTCCGCACTTGTGTTGGTGCAGGAAACCACTTTTGCACTTGTATTAGTGTGGACAAAATACTTTTCGCACTTGTGTTAGTGTTGAAAAACCACTTTTCGCACTTGTGTTAGTGTTGAAAAACCACTTTTCGCACTTGTGTTAGTGTTGAAAAACCACTTTTCGCACTTGTGTTGGTGCAGGAAACCACTTTTGCACTTGTATTAGTGTGGAAAAAACACTTTTTGCACTTGTGATAGTGTTGAAAAACCACTTTTCGCACTTGTGTTAGTGTTGAAAAACCAATTTTCGCACTTGTGTTGGTGCAGGAAACCACTTTTGCACTTGCATTAGTGTGGAAAAACCACTTTTCGCACTTGTGTTAGTGTTGAAAAACCACTTTTCGCACTTGTGTTAGTGTTGAAAAACCACTTTTCGCACTTGTGTTAGTGTTGAAAAACTACTTTTCGCACTTGTGTTGGTGCAGGAAACCACTTTTGCACTTGTATTAGTGTGGAAAAACACTTTTTGCACTTGTGATAGTGTTGAAAAACCACTTTTCGCACTTGTGTTAGTGTTGAAAAACCACTTTTCGCACGTGTGTTGGTGCAGGAAACGACTTTTGCACTTGTTTTAGTGCGGAAAAACAACTTTTCGCACTTGTGTTAGTGTTGAAAAACCACTTTTCGCACTTGTGTTAGTGTTGAAAAACCACTTTTCGCACTTGTGTTGGTGCAGGAAACCACTTTTGCACTTGTATTAGTGTGGAAAAAAACACTTTTTGCACTTGTGATAGTGTTGAAAAACCACTTTTCGCACTTGTGTTAGTGTTGAAAAACCACTTTTCGCACTTGTGTTGGTGCAGGAAACCACTTTTGCACTTGTATTAGTGTGGAAAAACCACTTTTCGCACTTGTGTTAGTGTTGAAAAACCACTTTTCGCACTTGTGTTAGTGATGAAAAACCACTTTTCGCACTTGTGTTGGTGCAGGAAACCACTTTTGCACTTGTATTAGTGTGGAAAAACCACTTTTCGCACTTGTGTTAGTGTTGAAAAACCACTTTTCGCACTTGTGTTAGTGTTGAAAAACCACTTTTCGCACTTGTGTTAGTGTTGAAAAACCACTTTTCGCACTTCTGTTGGTGCAGGAAACCACTTTTGCACTTGTATTAGTGTGGAAAAAACACTTTTTGCACTTGTGATAGTGTTGAAATACCACTTTTTGCACTTGTGTTAGTGTTGAAAAACCACTTTTCGCAGTTGTGTTGGTGCAGGAAACCACTTTTGCACTTGTATTAGTGTGGAAAAACCACTTTTCGCACTTGTGTTAGTGTTGAAAAACCACTTTTCGCACTTGTGTTGGTGCAGGAAACCACTTTTGCACTTGTATTAGTGTGGAAAAAACACTTTTTGCACTTGTGATAGTGTTGAAAAACCACTTTTCGCACTTGTGTTAGTGTTGAAAAACCACTTTTCGCACTTGTGTTGGTGCAGGAAACCACTTTTGCACTTGTATTAGTGTGGAAAAACCACTTTTCGCACTTGTGTTAGTGTTGAAAAACCACTTTTCGCACTTGTGTTAGTGTTGAAAAACCACTTTTCGCACTTGTGTTGGTGCAGGAAACCACTTTTGCACTTGTATTAGTGTGGAAAAAACACTTTTTGCACTTGTGATAGTGTTGAAAAACCACTTTTCGCACTTGTGCTAGAGTTGAAAAACCACTTTTCGCACTTGTGTTGGTGCAGGAAACCACTTTTGCACTTGTATTAGTGTGGAAAAACCACTTTTCGCACTTGTGTTAGTGTTGAAAAACCACTTTTCGCACTTGTGTTAGTGTTGAAAAACCACTTTTCGCACTTGTGTTGGTGCAGGAAACCACTTTTGCACTTCTATTAGTGTGGAAAAACCACTTTTCGCACTTGTGTTAGTGTTGAAAAACCACTTTTCGCGCTTGTGTTAGTGTTGAAAAACCACTTTTCGCATTTGTGTTGGTGCAGGAAACCACTTTTGAACTTGTATTAGTGTGGAAAAAACACTTTTTGCATTTGTGATAGTGTTGAAAAACCACTTTTCGCACTTGTTTTAGTGTTGAAAAACCACTTTTCGCACTTGTGTTGGTGCAGGAAACCATTTTTGCACTTGTATTAGTGTGGAAAAAACACTTTTTGCACTTGTGATAGTGTTGAAAAACCACTTTTCGCACTTGTGCTAGTGTTGAAAAACCACTTTTCGCACTTGTGTTGGTGCAGGAAACCACTTTTGCACTTGTATTAGTGTGGAAAAACCACTTTTCGCACTTGTGTTAGTGTTGAAAAACCACTTTTCGCACGTGTTAGTGTTGAAAAACCACTTTTCGCACTTGTGTTTGTGCAGGAAACCACGTTTGCACTTGTATTAGTGTGGAAAAACCACTTTTTGCACTTGTGTTAGTGTTGAAAAACCACTTTTCGCACTTGTGTTAGTGTTGAAAAACCACTTTTCGCACTTGTGTTGGTGCAGGAAACCACTTTTGCACTTGTATTAGTGTGGAAAAACACTTTTTGCACTTGTGATAGTGTTGAAAAAACACTTTTCGCACTTGTGCTAGTGTTGAAAAACCACTTTTCGCACTTGTGTTGGTGCAGGAAACCACTTTTGCACTTGTATTAGTGTGGAAAAACCACTTTTCGCACTTGTGTTAGTGTTGAAAAACCACTTTTCGCACTTGTGTTAGTGTTGAAAAACCACTTTTCGCACTTGTGTTAGTGTTGAAAAACCACTTTTCGCACTTGTGTTGGTGCAGGAAACCACTTTTGCACTTGTATTAGTGTGGAAAAACCACTTTTCGCACTTGTGTTAGTGTTGAAAAACCACTTTTCGCACTTGTGTTAGTGATGAAAAACCACTTTTCGCACTTGTGTTGGTGCAGGAAACCACTTTTGCACTTGTATTAGTGTGGAAAAACCACTTTTCGCACTTGTGTTAGTGTTGAAAAACCACTTTTCGCACTTGTGTTAGTGTTGAAAAACCACTTTTCGCACTTGTGTTAGTGTTGAAAAACCACTTTTCGCACTTCTGTTGGTGCAGGAAACCACTTTTGCACTTGTATTAGTGTGGAAAAAACACTTTTTGCACTTGTGATAGTGTTGAAATACCACTTTTTGCACTTGTGTTAGTGTTGAAAAACCACTTTTCGCAGTTGTGTTGGTGCAGGAAACCACTTTTGCACTTGTATTAGTGTGGAAAAACCACTTTTCGCACTTGTGTTAGTGTTGAAAAACCACTTTTCGCACTTGTGTTGGTGCAGGAAACCACTTTTGCACTTGTATTAGTGTGGAAAAAACACTTTTTGCACTTGTGATAGTGTTGAAAAACCACTTTTCGCACTTGTGTTAGTGTTGAAAAACCACTTTTCGCACTTGTGTTGGTGCAGGAAACCACTTTTGCACTTGTATTAGTGTGGGAAAACCACTT